>NC_073696.1:145080868-145235132 GCF_029784165.1 Wyeomyia smithii | reverse complement strand
ATATATATATATATATATATATATATATATATATATATATATATATATATATATATATATTTTTTTTTTTTTTTTATTTTTATTTTTTTTTATTTTTTTTTTGTTTCAGATGAAGGGGAAATTTGCATCCAAACCCCTGAGGTGACCAACCTCAGGGAGTGTGGGGTTGGTTTGAATCAGTGACCGGACCCACTAAAACCCCTTCAGTCTCCAGCCCATAATACTCCCCGGGACCACCGCTAGGTATTGCTTCGGGGAGCGGCTTTTGTGCTCTGTGCACCCTTTTGGTTCTTTAGGTCTTTTTGCTAACTTAGCTAACTAACCTGGAGACTGGCCGTTAGCTAACACTGGCGTGCCGGTGGTCAACCTGTCGCCTGTTTTGCAATTCTAAAACTATTTGAGAGGCGGCTGTACAAACCGCCCTCCAAATGTTTGGGTCTTTACACATCCTCCGAACTAGGTTGTCCGGAGTGGTGTCTGGCCCGCTCACTACCATCATGTCGCTCCGCGCATGCACAAAACGAGGGCACACGAAGAAGACATGCTCAGCAGTCTCTTCCGCTTCCACGCACTCGGGAGTTGTGAGAACCCGCATGCCCGAATCTGTGTAGATACTGCCCAAAGCAACCATGGCCTGACAGAATCTGTGTCAGATGGAAGTTCACTTCTCCATGGCGCCTCCCGACCCATCCGGATACATCCGGAATAAGTCGATGCGTCCATCTACCCTTCACGGAATTGGACCACTCCTGCTGCCATCTGATCATCGAGAATGATCTTCTGGTTCCTTGTATGCCCCTTGTGTCACGTTGATCGAAGCATTCTACGTCCTTCTTAATGGCTATGCTGATAGGCATCATGCCGGACAGGACGCAGATTGCGTCGTATGACACAGTTCGATACGCGCTCGCAACCCTCAGGCACATGAGCCTGTAGGTACTTTCCAACTTACTTCGATGTTTACTAGTACCTAGTGCTTTGGACCACACTGGCCCGCCGTATCTCAGTATGGACGAAGTCACGCTAGCTAGAAGTTTCCGCTTGCTGCCGTACACTGCTGAGCTATTGGACATCATGCGAGATAATGCTGCAATAGCCATTGAAGCCCTCTTACAGGCATATTCGACATGGCTCCTGAAGGCGAGCTTGTCATCGATCATCACTCCCAGCAGCTTCAGGGAGCGCTTAGAGCCGATGGTGCAATTCCCGACACTGATCAACGCCTGTTGCTTCGACTTGCGGTTATTGACAACTGAAATCTCCGTCTTATGATGCGCCAGCTCCAGTTTTTTGGAGCGCATCCAGTCCTCGACGACGCTTATAGAGTGCGAAGCCGTCAACTCAACCTCCTCGATCGACTCGCCGTAGACCTCAAGTGTGATGTCGTCCGCAAACCCAACGATCACAACCCCTTGGGGGAGCTTTAGTTTCAGCACTTCATCGTACATGATATTCCACAGTACCGGGCCCAGGATGGAACCTTGTGGAACCCCTGCGGTAATTGGGACACATTTTTGACCCTCGTCTGTGCTGTAAACTAGCACACGATTCTGGAAATAATTTCCCAGAATCCTGTACAAAAACACCGGAATGTCTAGTTTCCGAAGCGAGTGGGCTATGGAATCCCAGCTAACACTATTGAACGCATTTTTCACGTCCAACGTGACGATTGCGCAATAGCGAATGCCCCATCTTTTACGCTGGAGTGCTACCTCTGCTGTTTTGGTGACGGACAGAATAGCACCCACCGTAGACTTGCCTTTTCGGAAGCCGAACTGGTTACTCGACAGACCGTTTGCACTTTCGGTGTACCTAACCAGTCTATTGAGAATAATCTTCTCGAGCACCTTACGCGCCGTATCGAGCAGACATATCGGTCTGTATGCCGACGGGTCACCAGGTGGTTTCCCTGTCTTCGGCAATAAGACCAGCTTCTGTCGCTTCCATCTCTCTGGGAATGTACAGTCATCCAGGCACTTCTGCATGACTTCCCGGAATAGTCTGGGGGCCTCTTTGATGGCCTTCTCCACAGCCAGATTCGGAATCCCATCCAATCCCGGTGCCTTGCTCACCTTCAGGGAGTTGGCGATCGCGATGAGTTCCTCGTTCGTAACCGTTTCCGCCTCCTCTGCCTCGGCACGGCTAACGCCGTCACTCATATATTGGGTGTTCGGCAGGTTGGCCGACCACCTCTGGTCTGAGTTTGAGATACTGGCACGTCGGTGAAGTGACTCGCCAGCCGGAGGCCAAGGATTTGGCTCGTGGCGTGGAAAGAGTCCCTCTATGATCCGCTCAAGCATCGCTGGTGATTTTTCTGCGGGCGCCATCGCACCCTTAGTCTTGGCCATCACCATCCTATAGGCGTTACCCCACGGGTTAGTGTTGGCACTAGCGCACAGTCTTTCGAAGCACGCACGTTTACTAGCTTTTATTGCTCTCTTAAGCGCCGCTTTTGCGGAACTGAATGCCCCTCGACGATCTTCCCTTTCTTCGTCGGTTCGCGCACGTTGAATCCTTCTTCTCGCTTGAAGACACGCTCTGCGGAGGTCCGCTCTCGCGTCGGTCCACCAGTAGACTGGTGGCCTTCCATGCCTAGGCTGGCGGTTCCTAGTGGCGTCGCACGCCCGCGAAAGTAATGCAACAAGTTGATCAGCGCTCAGGTTACGAGTTCTGCTCGCCTCGTGTTCTAGTCTAATTGCTTCCGCAAATACCTCTTCGTTGAAGTGTAATATCCTCCACCCGCGAGGAGCTGGAGTGTTAATTCTACTCGCCACATGTGGTCTCGTTTTACAGTCTACGCTATAACAGACCGCCAGATGGTCGCTATGAGTGTAGCCATCGTCTACCCTCCAGTTCGTGATCAATCCTGGACTACAGAATGTCACATCGATGATCGACTCCGCGCCGTTTATACTGAAGGTGCTCTTCAGGCCGACGTTGGCCAGATCTATGTTGAGCTTCGCCAAAGCCTCCAACAAGATCCGGCCTCTCTGGTTTGTGCGTCGACTTCCCCACTCAGTTGCCCATGCGTTGAAGTCGCCCGCCACTACCAACGGTGATAGACCGATCAGATCCCCGGTGGCTCGGTCGATCATCCTTGCGAACTGCTTGGTAGACCAACGAGGCGGAGCATAGCAACTGCAGTAGTACACTCCGTTCACCTTGGCAACCGCGTATCCTTCGTTTGAAGTTGACACTATCTCTTGAACCGGGAACCTGCTCGTCGTCCATATTGCCGCCATACCGGACCCGTCCGAAATCCAGTTACCGTTTCCGGAAGGAATTCGGTAGGGGTCCGAGATTATGGCGATGTCCGACAACGACTCAGTAACTGCTTGGTATAGCAGTTGCTGAGCCGCGAAGCAGTGGTCAAATTTAGCTGTGTCACTCTCACGCCCGTGGCTTGCTAGTCGGCTTACCGGCCGTGCACCTCGGGCCTCCCATTATTTGCTTTGCGTCACGCTTCCCGGCGCACGCCAAGCACTTCGGGGGCTCTCCGCAGTCTTTGCTTTTGTGGCCTGCAGCACCGCACCGCCTGCATAGGGAGCTCCTGTCAGGCCCCTTGCAGCTAAAGGACTTGTGTCCTTGCTCGAAGCATCGAAAGCAGACCTCCGGCGGCTGGTAGATGCTGAGTGGGCACATTGACCAGCCCACTTTGAGCCTCGCTACCTTTAGCGCCTGGTTTGCGTCTACTGACGGAAGCCTGACAGTGGCGGTCTGGGTTCCTACTGGGCCTTTGAGCAGTCGAACTGCCTCTGGTGCCACAACCACTTCGCACTGCTCCTTGAGGGCATCCACGACTTCGCATGCCTCGGTGACTTCGTCCAGGTATTTAAGTTGTAGGGTTACCTGCGACGTGAGTGCCCGAACCTGCACTCTATCTCCAAGCGCCTCTTGGGCCAATGCCCGATAGACTGGGCCCTTGTTTCTGGCTTCCTTGCGGAGCTCGACGATCATTTCTCCCTTGCGGGATCGGCGGATGCTACGCACATCTGCCCCCAGATCTTTGAGCTTCGCATCGCCTCTCATTGCCTTAAGGACTTCCGAGTACTTTGACTCTTCTGTCTTAAGGACGAGTGCGTCGCCCTTATTTTTAACTTTCTTCGTCGCAGCATTTGTAACTGGGTGCGGTTTTTTGGCCACCACTTTTTGGTTTCTACTCCTTCCCGGAACCGTTACCCACGGGTTACCGGGAGCCTTCTGCTCCTTGGCTGCCACCGTGGGCGTTGCTTGCGCCACTCCTACACCGGTCTGAGGGCTGTTTGCGATTAAACGCTTCTTGGTGCCCCCGGGGGCCGTCTCTCCCGGGGACTGTCGCGTTCGTTTGGCAGCTGGTCTTGCCGCGCGAACAGCCGCAAACGTGCTGGCGTCCGTTTGGACCGACTTCGTCGCCAGCTCGGTCACCTTCATCTCCTCTTTCTCCGCAGCCGCAGCTTTCATTTCGAGCTCGGCATGCTCCTTTTTCGCAGCATCGACGGAGGACCGAAGCATGTAGAGGGCCTGCTTCAAGTACTTCGTTGTATTGCTGCGACTTTTCGCAAACTCGATTATAGCATCGAGCTGCTCAGACAGGGCCACTACCCTCGGCAGCGTGTCCCGCTGTCTTCCGACCGCCTTTAATAGCTGTGGACCAGCCACCGCGATGTCTCGCGTAGATCCGGTAGGCGTACTGCCTTTACCGTCTTCGCAGGCGACCTTCACTGCATCCGTCTCCACTTTTCTAGGCGGAGACCGCTGGATGCCACATATATATATATATATATATATATATATATATATATATATATATATATATATATATATATATATATATATATATATATATATATATATATATATATATATATATATATATATATATATATATATATATATATATATATATATATATATATATATATATATATATATATATATATATATATACTAGCTGACCCGACAAACTTCGTACCGCCGCCTTGAGTTTTATTGATTGTTGTATTGCAAAAACTGAAATATCTAACTGCTGCTAAAGAAAAACATACCCAAGATATGTTTTAGTTCGGTAGTATTGTATTTTTAGTTTTTTTCAATCCAGCGCTCGTAAAATTCTGAGTTTTCATTTAATTGAACATTATGAAGCACCTTTCAACCATAATAAAAATATTTCAATGCATGTCTGAAAATAAACAGTCATTCTTTTCACAACGTATTGATAGATATTATTTTTACAGAATTTACGGCATTAAATATAACTTTTGAGATGACGCTTTTTCCTTGTTATTTAAGAAATTTATTTATTAACATGTGGTGAAGAGAAACTGTTATAAGCGAAAATAGTTTCGGTAAATCCCGGGTTATTCATAACATCAAGAGATTTAATTTTAAATTTCGGTCTGAAATTCAACTTACATTTATAAAACTTTTTCCTTTTCTCCTAAAATAAGGTCGATTTGGTTTACAGAAAAAAGCGCTTGAAAGGAAGAATGCAGTTTATTATCTACGAGGCTTTGAGCAACTGAACAGACGTCTTCCATTGAATTTCGAAGGGTTTTCTATTCAGCTAGTCAGATGAAAAATCTGACTTACTTTATTTGTGTTTGAATATTGCAATTGCTGTAGTTTTGATTCCCTCTCTCTCTGAGCTGAAGTAAACAAACATGAAAGTAATAATTTATACTAAAAATAATAAAAGTATACCAAATTTTCAATTGTAAATTTCGTATGGTACTACATAGTTTTAAAAAATGTATATAGGCTTCTCGCCACTAAGCGAATTCGCGCTTTTGACGGATTTTTCCGACAATTCAATTGCGTATCTACCGCAGCTTCTATAAAGTTAACAACCAAGTTGTTGTTTTTTCATTGTTGCGGTTGTTATATTCAGTGCCCAATACTGTTGAATGTGGAGTCAGGGTATCGTCACTTCCTTGTGGTTCTGGGTACAAAAGACGGATCTCTTTCAGATAGCGTACGAATGGTTGGAACGGCTGAAATTTTTTTTTGACAGTAAGATCAGAGTATTTAAAATGATTATTGCCTTACCATTCTTAACAAGACACGGTCGGTGACCGATAAAATACCGATATTCGAAGTCCTCTGATTTGAAGTGCTGGAGTCTATGTGACTTTGCATCAGCTGACAACGGAGACCTATAAAATTATGCCCACTTTTTCGGATTGGGTCATGCTGTGGAAAACTATGCATGCTAACTGGTTGTTTGTCTTTCCGCATCTTGTATGGCGAAATCGATACTGGTTTTACTGAGTAAAACAGCATTTCAAGACCTAAGCACTCCGTCAACTTCATAGAAATGAACGCACTATAGTTTTCAAAACAAACTTTGTGACGTAATATCCCCGAGCGCTTTGATCGTATTTCATGTTGGGCGTGTACATATAGGAATCATGCAACATTTTCACCAATACGGCGGTAGGTATCTGCTTAACCTCTGCTCCATTAATATTGGGTCACAGCCACTAAATTCTATATACACTAAGGTCGCTTTTTACACGGTTTTTTTATGCGGATTCTGGAATTTTCGCGGTTTTTTTACGCGAATTCCGGAATTTACGCGGTTTTTTTACGCGGCACGTATCCCCCGCGTAAAAAGCGATTTTGGTTTATTCCACAATGTCGGGGTCCGGGTCACGTGAACATGCGACATAGAGCTGTCCATGTGAGAAGCATGAATACTCGAAGTTTATGCCTCAAATTTTCAGTGACTGTCCTTGGGTTTCAACAATAGTCATCGCGAATGCGCGACGCACGGGAAATTTCAGACGTTTGAAATTATACGGCAAATCGGTAGGAGTAATCGGGATACGTGGGATTATTACGACTTCTCCTTTGTAGTTTCCTATCAGAATTGTCGCTCAAGGACATTTGCCACCGGGTAGAGGCAGCAATGCATCTATTCGGTGGTAAATTTGACCTTGAATCTATAAAACAGTTGTATTTGAAAATATTTGATTAGCATTTTTCTCTCAATTGAGTGTTTAAGTTACTATACTTTATTTTTCTTTCGTTCAAGACTCGTTTAAAGACTATGAAAACTAACTGTGTAACTGACGATTCTGAGATATATGGGGTGTCGAACGTCGGCGCATTTCGAGCTCGTCTTGTTCTTAACCGATCAACTTCCCTTCGGGACTCGTATATTTCCTGACTATTCTATCTTCAGTGTTGCGAAGCCTGACACTTTTATTGATCTGCTACTACTCGTGTCTTAACTCGCAAAACTGGAACAAAAATAACGAATTTAATTTTAGATCAACGGCATGTTAAGTATTTGAACATTCCACTTACAACAACTTCATCTGAACAAAAAACACTTCGACCGCAGCAGAAATTTGTCAAAGTCAACTGGAAGATATGCAAGAATCAGTTTGATCATGTAGATTAGGGAACATTTCTTCTATAAAATACCCTTAGCGGCATCTTCGTTAGGAAGCATTCCCACTACATGTGGGAGAAATTTAATCGACTGAAACCAGTATGAATACTCCTCAGAATTCTTGCAAAAACACATTATTATTTTTAATCTGTCTTCTTTTCTCTTGAAAAACAATCACAGCACAAATTAACAGAAACCGACGTTGAATTTAAGTGGCATCAACAGAAACCAATACGAAAATCGCATAGAACTATTCCATAAAATATTAAAAAAAAAATGAAGACTATCGTTTAAGTACGCCCCGGTGATGAAAACTTGTTTCGAATTTTTCCGATCAAAGGCAACAAAAAATCGTTAGGTACACACTGAAAACTTCTCAGAATCTCAAAAGGGCGGGAAATATCAAGGGTTGGTTTTTAACGTTTTATAACTTTTCCAGTTGATTTTCGTTATTGCCATGGCATAGTGACAATATGGTTTTGTCCTGAACAAAAATTCTCGCAAAACCTAATGGCCAACAATTTTCCGGGTATCTTTTTTTCAAAAATACATGATACCAATTGGGTCCTAAAGTTTTAAATGGTTTTCTAATTTTTATATATCAGCTGAAAGAGTGCAATTTTTTGTGCAAAACGTGATTTTTAAAAAATGTTAATCGTTTTCCTTCGATTTTTAAATGAAGAATAAAAAACTGCTCGAAGTGCCTTAAATGACAGTTCTCTCATATACCGTACATTGGCGAAACGTCATCTAAGACCTTTCCAGCAGTTTTTTTATTCTTCATTTAAAAATCGAAGGAAAACAATAAACATTTTTTGAAAATCACGTTTTGCTCAGAAAAAGCGGCTTTTTCAAATGATATATAAAAACTGGTATAGGTTTAGGACCCAATTGTTTTTCACGTGACCATGTGACATTAAGCTGTTTATGCGAGAATATGCATGTTTTAGGTTTAATGCCACCAGTTATCAGGGCTTTGGGCATTATCGAATATCACCAACTGCGGAGCGCGAAGGTACATACAGACGTTTGAAATTAAATGGTAAATTGGTAGATACACGGAGCTTCGAAATTTTCGCTTCAATAACATTAATATTTTATCTGCTTTTTGAGGCAGATCTGCTGCCTAAGCACAGTGCAATTGACACTTCGTAACATTAAAGTTTTCAATTCAACATTCAACAATTAATTGTAAATCCAGAGATTTGTAGGAATGCGATAGTGCCTATTTAACAAAACATTAACAGAAATCAATGTTTTTTGAGAAGCAAAAACTACACGTTCCTTTTACCAGCTAACAGAATCATTGCAGCATGAGTAAATGTCAATGATCTAAGTCAGTTTGCATTTCAAAGAAAATTGAACAGATTGATTAGATCCGAGCAATGGTAAACTGAATCATCGCACATGTAGTGTTATTCTTGTTCTTTCTTTTCATTTATCAGATAAATAAAACGATTATATGCAACTTTGCTCAAATAAGCCAGAAATTTAATTTACATTATCAAGTATATGCCCTTGAATAAAATCAAAGCCACGTTGAGAGTATTCACATGCATGTCGAGTTTGCTGCTACCACGCTAAAGCGCTTTTGCATAGAAAAGGTGTAGTAGGCAGCGAAAACGAATATCACCTAATACGTGAATCAATAACAGGTGCTTGTTTACTCAACTACGACGCCTCAATAACGACGCTACAACAACTTGTCTACCGGTCATAGCCTACAATCATAGTAATCTAATGACGTTGTTCTTGGAGTAAAAGGCGGGAAAAACCGAAAATATATTTCAATTTTTTTCCAACTTTATCAGTTGATTATTGTTATTTTTATGGCCTATTAACTCGTCGAAGATGAAGACAAAACAAACACAAAAAAAATCATTCAAATCCGTTGATTCTACTTCGAGTGAAACGCCGTTATACAGACACAAACTTATTTTTATTTACTAGATATATATATATATATATATATATATATATATATATATATATATATATATATATATATATATATATATATATATATATATATATATATATATATATATATATATATATATATATATATATATATATATATATATATATATATATATATATATATATATATATATATATATATATATATATATATATATATATTAGGGCGGTTCGATTTGTAGGGGATCAAAAAATCGCTTAGGCACATATGATTTTCGGATTCTAGGGATCAAAATAAGATACTTTGCTCAAAAAACCATACCTCTAAAATGAATTCTGATGTCCCTTGTACTAACGTGTAGGTACCCAAAAGGTCAAATTACAAAAAATCCTGTTTTGACCCATTTAGAGTGCCCCAATCGAGTCCAAATGTATGACCGACCCCCACTAACTTTGGAGGGCCGACCCACCCATGCTAGTGTTACCCCCCTGGGACCCCCCTAGGGGGTCTCCCATACAAAAATATCAAAAAATATCAAAAAAGTCACCATTTTTGGCACTTTTTATGACAAAAATCAGTGAAATGGCTATTATTTTTCCGCACAAATGAAGTTTCTAGGAAAAAAATGTTTTTTTTGTTTTTGGATTTTTGTTTCCTCCTGCTTCGCATGGGATTCGGTCCTGAGTCTTCAGCGCATACATACACAATTACACATATTTCTGAGCCATTCTCATTGCAGATGGCGTTTGCAGTTGGCGTCCTTTTGAACATAAAATCGTATATCACTCTGTTACATCATATGTAATATTTTTATTTCGACCAGTCAGGCGAGCACCGCTGGTATGCTACCACAACGGCTACCACGCACGGACGCTCCGTTTCCACTGTTCCCACGCACACTGTAGAACCAGAGTGAATAAATAGAGTGACGCAGAGTCTGAAACCAGAAAAACCAAACGAACACTGCAAAGTCGGGTGTTTTCGTCAATGAAATATTCTGCTGGGAGGCAACAAAAATCCATCCACTGTTTCCTCACAATCGGATTCTTCGGGAACCGAAAAAAACTCACATTCCTTACTGTTTTTTGTTATTACACAAAACGCACTTCATTTTATCTATCTCTATCAAACTTTATCAAACGAACTTGTTTTAAATTTAAATACAATAACTATCTTTTCACTCTGACAATAACAACACTCCGTTGAAGTCAACTGGAGCTTGAGCAAAAATGGGCTGCCAGAAAAATATTTTGGTGGATAAATAAAAAAACCGTGTTGCTGTTTTGACTGAATTTCTCTCTGCGTCACTCTATCTATTCACTCTGTGTAGAACTAGTGTAGGTTTCGTATAGGATAGAAACGTCAACATAAATCATTCTACATCGTCCGCCAAAGAGTCAACACCTAAAATAAAAACCTGAAAGTGAAAGTGAAAATTGTTAAAGTCAAAATATATTTTTTTTAGTTTACAATGAACCCGCAAGATGAAATAGCAACAACATCATCAGCTATCGAAAACCCAATGAGTCATATACCCAAGCATGATGTTGCTGTTTTTGGTGTGTCTTCTGATTTGAATGATATTAATTTACCAACCGATCTGGATATCTTGAGATATTATTTTTACTTAAGCGAACGTGCAAAAACAGAACAAAAAAAGTTTTCTTATAAACAATTCTCTAATCACGTAACAGATAGGTTGGTTGGAATTTGGGAAAAACTTGGTATGGAAATAATTACAAAAAAATATGTTGCTGTTAAATTGAATAGATTGGTTGACAAATACCAAGCCGAAATTAAGAAGACGAATAGAGACCTTTTAGTGTTTACCGGTACTCTGAACGAAATTTTTTATATTGGAGCATGTAAATGCGATTTGACGGCAGCTCAATGTAACTGCGGTTTGGTTCCAGAACGCCTCAAAGAGTTTATGCACGATCAACATAAACAGAGAAGACTAACAATTGATGCATTTCTGATGGAAATTGAAGAGCAAGGGACATCGTCATCAATGCCAACAATGCCAACATACGAAGATCCCGATGATACAACATACGTAGACGTACCGATGACGGTTGATGAAGTTGTTATGAATAGAAGCACAAGTTCACAATACACAGAAAGATACGATTGTTTTAACTTTGCCTTGATGTGTGACAGATTTGGTGTGTCTGATAGAGTAGCGTCAGCATTGGCAACCAGTCTTTTCAAAGATTTTGAAATGAAAGATCAGCATGGCGAACCTCTCATCATGGATAAATCAAAAGTTCGTAGAGAAAGAGAGAAATTCAGACGAATAGTGCTCCGCAAAAGGTTTGATGATTCCAAACCTTTTAATAGCGTTTTCATTCGACGGCAGAAAAGATGATACTTATACGAGAGAAAAAATTGATGGTAAGTATCATAGTAGGATGGTAAAAGAACCTCACCTTGTTATTTTGAGAGAACCGAATTCTCGATTGATTGGTTACGCAAGACTGGTAGAGGAAAGTGCGGAATACAAAACAACAAAATTGAATGAATTTTTCAACGATAAAAACATATCTCTGGATGCATTAATTGGCATATGCACTGACGGTGAGCCAACAAACACTGGCACACACGGTGGAATTATACGAAGATTCGAATTGCTGCTAAAAAGACCATTGCATTGGTTTGTTTGTCTTCTACACTTCAACGAACTTCCGTTTCGACATTTGTTTGGGGTTTTGGATAAATCATCCACCACTGGACCAACATCAACAACCGGGAAACTAAGCAAGCAAATTGAAAATTCTGAAGCTCTTCCGGTAAGTCATTGCTATCACTCATTTATTATAATTTTCTAACATTTTGAATGGTGAAATCATAATAAATTTATTTAATTATTACATATTTTCAGGTGGTGAGCGACTTTCAGACAATTGCGTTGGAAAATATGCCTCCTGTTGCAGAACAGCACGAATATTCCACCGATTCGCAGTACTTATACGACATGGCACATGCAATTTCTAATGGCGTAGTTTCTGTGGATCTGGCTAACATAAAACCAGGGAAAATTGTACATTCTCGCTGGCTCACCAAGGCCGCTAGATTATTACGATTATATGTGACAATGAAAAAACCACCTAAATACTACAAGGTATACAGCCCTAGGGGTTGTATGAAATGGTGACGTAGGACTAAATATTTAATATATACTTTTACGAACTAATTTCATTTTTTGTCATATTGACTTACATTTTAAGTGTTAGTAAAGCGGGCAATGTATGTAGTTTCGCGGGAATGCGAAGATGAACGGGAATAGAAGGTGTGACTAGAATGAACGAGGTGTGACTAGAGTGAACGGGACCCGTCTGGACGAGGGAAAATTTTTTCTAATTCTAGTCACACCTTCTATTCCCGTTCATCTTCGCATTCCCGCGAAACTACATACATTGCCCGCTTTACTAATATTTAAGATATGCTAAACTAAATATTATTATATGCTGCGCTTAACTGTTCATAGGTAGCACTACCGTTTATTTTTGATAGTCGTTATTTTAAAACTAACGATGCATGAATACATGAAAATTTTACACTAGTAGTAGTTGCGAAAATTCTCATAACTCTTATCTTCAAGCATCAATAGTTCTGAAAAGAACCGACTCCATAATATTCAGTTAAAAATTCGTGCTACAGAACGCTGATAATCGCACCATGAATATTTTGAGTTGACTCGTATGCAGCTCTCGTTTCTCAATGTCGCGTACCTTTAACAGCTGCACTGCTCTCGCTTATGTGTAACAAACTAAACTGAAGCTGAATTTTCTACACGCAGTCTTTTGTATCGAGTTCAGAGCAGATTTTTGCAATTAAGGCGTGGCTACGTAGCTTCGAGAAAGAGGAACAAACCAAAACACCTTCGATACTACTGAGTGATTTTCATAAGCATCAAAAGAAAGGTTTTGCTTTCCCAATGCGCAAATCACTCTGGTTCTTAGATTAACTAATTTTCGTTTCTAACATTTGACTGATAACGGTGTTCGAGTGAACACAAACAAACAATTTAACCGGAAAATCACTCAATTTAGCAGTGCAAATTCTTGAAATGAGGGTTATATCTTGTTGTGATAAACTATTCATAGGTAACACTACCGTTTATCTTTGGTGCGTCCTGGTCGTTATTGTAAAAATGATTATTTAAGTTGACTCGTATGCAGCTCTCGTTTCTCAATGTCGCAAAGCTTTAACAGCTGCACCGCACTCGCTATTGTGGAACAAACTAAACTGAAGCTAAATTTTCCACACGCAATCTTTTGTATCGAGTTCAGCGTAGATTTTTACCATTAAAGCGTGGCCACGTAGCTTATAGAAAGAAAGAGAAACAAACCAATACATCTTCAATACTTCTGAGTGATTTTCATAAGCACCAAAAGAAAGTTTTTGCTTTCCCGCTGCGAAAATCACTCTGGTTCTTAGATTATCTAATTTTCGTTTCTTATGTTTGACTGATAACGGTGTTCGAGTGAACACAAACGAATAATTAAACCGGAAAATCACTCAATTTAGCAGTGAAAATTCTTGAAATGAGGGTTATGTCTTGTTGTGATAAACTATTCATAGGCAACACTACCGTTTATCTTTGGTGCGCCCTGGTCGTTATTGTAAAAATGATTATTAAGAAATAGATGGACATTACACACTAGGAGTAGTTGTGAAAATTCTCGTAACTCTTATCTTTAAGCATTTATAGTTTTAAAAAGAACCGATTCGATAATCTTCAGCTCGAAATGTATGCTACAGAATGCTGATAATCACACCACCACCGGTAGCATCGATAAAATATAAAATTTGCTCTCCGCTGTGCCCTCCAGCAGCTGTGCCAGCGAAATATCCTGCAGCGTACAATGGTTATTATTGCTGCCGTATGCAGAATACTGGTAACATGCTCCGCGGTGCCTGGAAGTTGACTCGTATGCAGCTCTCGTTTCTCTATGTCGCAAAGCTTTAACGGCTGCACCGCACTCGCTATTGTGGAACAAACTAAACTGAAGCTGAATTTTCCACACGCAGTCTTTTGTATCGAGTTCAGCGTAGATTTTTACCATTAGGGCGTGGCCACGCAGCTTAGACAAAGACAAACAAACCAAAACACTTTGTTGAGTCAAAATATGTAGGCAGTGGAATTTGTTTCGTCCATGTTATTGTTATCTGTGCTTGGGAAGCAAGCCAAGAACAAGGGAAATGTATGGGAAAGCTTGACCTTGGAACTTTTCACCTTTTTCCACCGTTAAGCAGTAAAGCAACAATGTTGAACATAATTGTTACAAAATTGTTACACATTTTATCTATCCACCGAAATATAAATGACTAAGATGCATTAAGTCGTTCGCTTGCTATAACCGTTTGAAATCTGACGCAACATTTGCCAGTTTCATTTTCATTTTCACAAAGTGTAATCTAGTATAGAAAACAAAGACGTAGTCCTACGTCAAAATTTAAGAATTCTGGTTGAATTTATAATTAAGGTTTATGTGCCAATGTATTTTAATATCAAGTATTACAGCTCTGTCGTGTACGGTAGTGTATTATTTTTCAAGTACATTACTTGGGCACAATTTCTGGAGCCAAATTTACGCACTGTTGTCAATCATGTAATTAAAAACAATCCATATTTTGCACATTCGGAAAATATCTTGCTATCAATGTTGTTTGATGATAGGAAAGAGGTGCGCGACTCTGCCATCAAGAAAATTTTACGATATCGAGACTATGTTGAAGACCCATCGGAACTTAGAGAATATAAAAAACCAGATATAAACTTCCATTGCTTCGATTACACGAAAATGATCGATTTGACTGATAAAAATAACGTATTTGAACCACCATTCACGCGAATCATTCCGTATGAAACATTGATAGCATATTTAAATGAAGATGATTCACCATTTACTGATCCGCATATTCCATTACATATACAAGGAACGGAACAACACGTTAAACTGCTAGCTAGCGTTTCCAAACGAGTAATATCGGAAAATGTAGAGGCTGTTATGGAGGCGACATTAGAGAGCCGTGCGAAATTGCCTAGTGTTGAAACCAAAAAAGACTTCAAACAATAATTTTTTAGTTTCTTTCCTATGTTCTGATCGAATAAATTTTTAAAGAGAAAACAAAAATCCAAAAACAAAAAAAAACATTTTTTTCCTAGAAACTTCATTTGTGCGGAAAAATAATAGCCATTTCACTGATTTTTGTCATATAAAGTGCCAAAAATGGTGATTTTTTGATATTTTTTGAAATTTTTGTATGGGAGACCCCCTAGGGGGGTCCCAGGGGGGTAACACTAGTATGGGTGGGTCAGCCCTCCAAAGTTAGTGGGGGTCGGTCATACATTTGGACTCGATTGGGTCACTCGTTGGGTCCACGTTGCCCAGCCGGTAAGGCGGCCACGAAACCACGGGCGTGAGGGTGACACAATTGAACCTGAACCATTGCTATGCGGCACAGCAGCTGCTATACCAAGCAGCGTCTGAGTCGCGGTCGGACATCGCAATCGTATCGGACCCCTACTGCGTTCCTCCCGGAAACGGTAATTGGGTTGCAGATAAGTCCAGTACGGCGGCCATATGCACGACCAGCAAGTTCCCGGTTCAGGAGTTTGTGTCAACCTCAAATGAAGGATACGCGGTTGCCAAGGTGGACGGAGTGTTCTACTGCAGTTGTTATGCTCCGCCGCGTTGGTCTATCGAAAGGTTCACCCAGATGGTCGATTTGTTATCTATGGAGCTGACGGGACTAACACCCTTAGTAGTGGCGGGCGACTTCAACGCTTGGGCTGTTGAGTGGGGAAGCCGCCGCACGAACCGGAGGGGTCAGATCTTGTTGGAAGCTTTGGCAAAGCTCAACCTAGATCTGGCCAACGTTGGAACCAAGTGTACATTCAGCAGAAATGGTGCGGAGTCGATCATCGACGTGACGTTCTCCAGCCCAGGACTGATCGTGAACTGGAGGGTAGACGATGGCTACACCTATAGTGACCACCAGTCGGTCTGCTATAGCGTAGTCCAGAACGTGAGGCGGCAGGCGACGGGTAGAGCCAATACTCCGACCGTCCGCGGGTGGAAGACATCGCATTTCGATGCCGAGGTATTTGCAGAAGCAATGAGAAAAGAGCGCGAGGGGGGCAGTTGGCTCCGCCCGAGTGCTGACCAATTAGTTGCCACATTATCGCGGGCGTGCGACGCCACCATGCCTAGGACCCGCCAACCTAGGAATGGTAAGTCACCGGTATACTGGTGGACCGACGCGATAGCGGACCTCCGTAGCGCGTGCCTCCGTGCAAGACGGATGTTGCAACGTGCACGAACCGATGCACAGAGGGTAGAGCGCCGTGTAGTATTCGGATCTGCAAGATCGGCGCTTAAAAGTGCGATAAAGGCGAGCAAAAGGGCCTGCTTCGATAGGCTATGCGCGAGTGCCAATACGAATCCGTGGGGCAACGCCTACAGAGTCGTAATGGCGAAGACCAAAGGCGTGTTGGCGCCTGCAGAGCGATCACCAGCGATGCTGAAGCGTATCTTCGAGGGACTCTTTCCACGACACGAGCCAAATCCTTGGCCTCCGGTTGCTGAGTCTCACGTCCGACGTTCCAGTATCTCAGACACAGACCAGGGATGGTCGGCCAACCTGCCGGGCATCCAATCCGTGAGAGACGGCAGCCGTGCCGAGGTTGTGGAGGAGGTAAGGGTTACGAAAGAGGAACTCATCGTGATCGCCAACTCCCTAAAGGTGAGCAAGGCACCGGGACCGGATGGAATCCCGAACTTGGCCATCAGGACGGCATGGAAGTGGCCCTCCGATCTCTTTCGAGCAGTCATGCAGAAGTGCCTGGATGACTGCCTCTTTCCGGACAGGTGGAAGCGACAGAGATTGGTGCTGTTGCCGAAGGCTGGGAAACCGCCAGGGGACCCATCGGCATACAGACCTATCTGTCTGCTGGACACTACGGGCAAGGTGCTTGAGAGGATTATCCTCAACAGACTGGTGAAGTACACAGAGGGTGTAAACGGTCTGGCAACTAACCAGTTCGGCTTCCGGAAAGGTAGATCCACGCTGGATGCAATTCTCTCTGTCACCAAGACGGCAGAGGTAGCACTCCAGCGTAAGAGTTGAGGCATTCGCTATTGCGCAATCGCCACGCTTAAGGTGAAGAATGCATTCAATAGCGCCAGTTGGGACTCCATAGCGCTCGCGCTCAGGAGCATCCACGTACCGGTGTCGTTGTACAAGATTTTGGAAAATTATTTCCAGAATCGGGTACTAGTTTACAACACGGAGGAGGGTCAGAAGTGCGTCCCAATCACCGCAGGGGTACCGCAAGGTTCCATCCTGGCCCCGGTGTTGTGGAATGTCATGTATGACGGGGTGTTGAAACTAAAGTTCCCTGTAGGGGTTGTGATCGTCGGTTTCGCAGACGACATCACGCTAGAGGTCTACGGCGAGTCGATCGAAGAGGTCGGAGACTGGCCGTTAGCTAACACTGGCGTGTCGGTGGTCAACCTTTCGCCTGTTTTGCAATTCTAAAACTATTTGAGAGGCGGCTGCACAAACCGCCCTCCAAATGTTTGGGTCTTTACACATCCTCCGAACTAGGTTGCCGGAGTGGTATCTGGCCCGCTCACTACCATCATGTCGCTCCGCGCATGCACAAAACGAGGGCACACGAAGAAGACATGCTCAGCAGTCTCTTCCGCACCCGCGCACTCGGGACACATGGGGGACCCCGCATGCCCGAATCTGTGTAGATACTGCCTGAAGCAACCAGAACCTGACAGAATCTGTGTAAAGTGCAAGTTAACTTCTCCATGGCGCCTCGCGACCCATCCGGATACGTCCGGAATAAGTCGATACGTCCATCTACCCTGCACGGAATTGGACCATTCCCATCCAGTCTTCGACCTTGCGTATGCAGTGCGCGGCCGTCAACTCGACCTCTTCGATCGACTCGCCGTAGACCTCTAGCGTGATGTCGTCTGCGAAACCGACGATCACAACCCCTACAGGGAACTTTAGTTTCAACACCCCGTCATACATGACATTCCACAACACCGGGGCCAGGATGGAACCTTGCGGTACCCCTGCGGTGATTGGGACGCACTTCTGACCCTCCTCCGTGTTGTAAACTAGTACCCGATTCTGGAAATAATTTTCCAAAATCTTGTACAACGACACCGGTACGTGGATGCTCCTGAGCGCGAGCGCTATGGAGTCCCAACTGGCGCTAATGAATGCATTCTTCACCTTAAGCGTGACGATTGCGCAATAGCGAATGCCTCAACTCTTACGCTGGAGTGCTACCTCTGCCGTCTTGGTGACAGAGAGAATTGCATCCAGCGTGGATCTACCTTTCCGGAAGCCGAACTGGTTAGTTGCCAGACCGTTTACACCCTCTGTGTACTTCACCAGTCTGTTGAGGATAATCCTCTCAAGCACCTTGCCCGTAGTGTCCAGCAGACAGATAGGTCTGTATGCCGATGGGTCCCCTGGCGGTTTCCCAGCCTTCGGCAACAGCACCAATCTCTGTCGCTTCCACCTGTCCGGAAAGAGGCAGTCATCCAGGCACTTCTGCATGACTGCTCGAAAGAGATCGGAGGGCCACTTTCATGGCCGTCCTGATGGCCAAGTTCGGGATTCCATCCGGTCCCGGTGCCTTGCTCACCTTTAGGGAGTTGGCGATCACGATGAGTTCCTCATTCGTAACCCTTACCTCCTCCACAACCTCGGCACGGCTGCCGTCTCTCACGGATTGGATGCCCGGCAGGTTGGCCGACCATCCCTGGTCTGTGTCTGAGATACTGGAACGTCGGACGTAAGACTCAGCAACCGGAGGCCAAGGATTTGGCTCGTGTCGTGGAAAGAGTCCCTCGATGATACGCTTCAGCATCGCTGGTGATCGCTCTGCAGGCGCCAACACGCCTTTGGTCTTCGCCATTACGACTCTGTAGGCGTTGCCCCACGGATTCGTATTGGCACTCGCGCATAGCCTATCGAAGCAGGCCCTTTTGCTCGCCTTTATCGCACTTTTAAGCGCCGATCTTGCAGATCCGAATACTACACGGCGCTCTACCCTCTGTGCATCGGTTCGTGCACGTTGCAACATCCGTCTTGCACGGAGGCACGCGCTACGGAGGTCCGCTATCGCGTCGGTCCACCAGTATACCGGTGACTTACCATTCCTAGGTTGGCGGGTCCTAGGCATGGTGGCGTCGCACGCCCGCGATAATGTGGCAACTAATTGGTCAGCACTCGGGCGGAGCCAACTGCCCCCCTCGCGCTCTCTTCTCATTGCTTCTGCAAATACCTCGGCATCTAAATGCGATGTCTTCCACCCGCGGACGGTCGGAGTATTGGCTCTACCCGTCGCCTGCCGCCTCACGTTCTGGACTACGCTATAGCAGACCGACTGGTGGTCACTATAGGTGTAGCCATCGTCTACCCTCCAGTTCACGATCAGTCCTGGGCTGGAGAACGTCACGTCGATGATCGACTCCGCACCATTTCTGCTGAATGTACACTTGGTTCCAACGTTGGCCAGATCTAGGTTGAGCTTTGCCAAAGCATCCAACAAGATCTGACCCCTCCGGTTCGTGCGGCGGCTTCCCCACTCAACAGCCCAAGCGTTGAAGTCGCCCGCCACTACTAAGGGTGTTAGTCCCGTCAGCTCCATAGATAACAAATCGACCATCTGGGTGAACCTTTCGATAGACCAACGCGGCGGAGCATAACAACTGCAGTAGAACACTCCGTCCACCTTGGCAACCGCGTATCCTTCATTTGAAGTTGACACAACCTCCTGAACCGGGAACTTGCTGGTCGTGCATATGGCCGCCGTACTGGACTTATCTGCAACCCAATTACCGTTTCCGGGAGGAACGCAGTAGGGGTCCGATACGATTGCGATGTCCGACCGCGACTCAGACGCTGCTTGGTATAGCAGCTGCTGTGCCGCATAGCAATGGTTCAGGTTCAATTGTGTCACCCTCACGCCCGTGGTTTCGTGGCCGCCTTACCGGCTGGGCAACGTGGACCCAACGAGTGACCCAATCGAGTCCAAATGTATGACCGACCCCCACTAACTTTGGAGGGCTGACCCACCCATACTAGTGTTACCCCCCTGGGACCCCCCTAGGGGGTCTCCCATACAAAAATATAAAAAAATATCAAAAAATCACCATTTTCGGCACTTTATATGACAAAAATCAGTGAAATGGCTATTATTTTTCCGCACAAATGAAGTTTCTAGGAAAAAAATGTTTTTTTTTGTTTTTGGATTTTTGTTTTCTCTTTAAAAATTTATTCGATCAGAACATAGGAAAGAAACTAAAAAATTATTGTTTGAAGTCTTTTTTGGTTTCAACACTGGGCAATTTCGCACGGCTCTCTAATGTCGCCTCCATAACAGCCTCTACATTTTCCGATATTACTCGTTTGGAAACGCTAGCTAGCAGTTGAACGTGTTGTTCCGTTCCTTGTATATGTAATGGAATATGCGGATCAGTAAATGGTGAATCATCTTCATTTAAATATGCTATCAATGTTTCATACGGAATGTTTCGCGTGAATGGTGGTTCAAATACGTTATTTTTATCAGTCAAATCGATCATTTTCGTGTAATCGAAGCAATGGAAGTTTATATCTGGTTTTTTATATTCTCTAAGTTCCGATGGGTCTTCAACATTGTCTCGATATCGTAAAATTTTCTTGATAGCAGAGTCGCGCACCTCTTTCCTATCATCAAACAACATTGATAGCAAGATATTTTCCGAATGTGCAAAATATGGATTGTTTTTAATTACATGATTGACAACAGTGCGTAAATTTGGCTCCAGAAATTGTGCCCAAGTAATGTACTTGAAAAATAATACACTACCGTACACGACAGAGCTGTAATACTTGATATTAAAATACATTGGCACATAAACCTTAATTATAAATTCAACCAGAATTCTTAAATTTTTAGGTGGGTTTTCATTGTCACATATAATCGTAATAATCTAGCGGCCTTGGTGAGCCAGCGAAAATGTACAATTTTCCCTGGTTTTATGTTAGCCAGATCCACAGAAACCACGCCATTAGAAATTGCATGTGCCATGTCGTATAAGTACTGCGAATCGGTGGAATATTCGTGCTGTTCTGCAACAGGAGGCATATTTTCCAACGCAATTGTCTAAAAGTCGCTCACCACCTAAAAATATATAATAATTAAATAAATTTATTATGATTTCACCATTCAAAATGTTAGAAAATTATAATAAATGAGTGATAGCAATGACTTACCGGAAGAGCTTCAGAATTTTCAATTTGCTTGCTTAGTTTCCCGGTTGTTGATGTTAGTCCAGTGGTGGATGATTTATCCAAAACCCCAAACAAATGTCGAAACGGAAGTTCGTTGAAGTGTAGAAGGCAAACAAACCAATGCAATGGTCTTTTTAGCAGCAATTCGAATCTTCGTATAATTCCACCGTGTGTGCCAGTGTTTGTTGGCTCACCGTCAGTGCATATGCCAATCAATGCATCCAGAGATATGTTTTTATCGTTGAAAAATTTATTCAATTTTGTTGTTTTGTATTCAGCACTTTCCTCTACCAGTCTTGCGTAACCAATCAATCGAGAATTCGGTTCTCTCAAAATAACAAGGTGAGGTTCTTTTACCATCCTACTATGATACTTACCATCAATTTTTTCTCTCGTATAAGTATCATCTTTTCTGCCGTCAAATGAAAACGCTATTAAACTGGAATCATCAAACCTTTTGCGGAGCACTATTCGTCTGCATTTCTCTCTTTCTCTACGAACTTTCGATTTATCCATGATGAGAGGTTCGCCATGCTGATCTTTCATTTCAAAATCTTTGAAAAGACTGGTTGCCAATGCTGACGCTACTCTATCAGACACACCAAATCTGTCACACATCAAGGCAAAGTTAAAACAATCGTATCTTTCTGTGTATTGTGAACTTGTGCTTCTATTCATAACATCTTTATCAACCGTCATCGGTACGTCTACGTATGTTGTATCATCGGGATCTTCGTAAGTTGGCATTGTTGGCATTGATGACGATGTCCCTTGCTCTTCAATTTCCATCAGAAATGCATCAATTGTTAGTCTTCTCTGTTTATGTTGATCGTGCATAAACTCTTTGAGGCGTTCTGGAACCAAACCGCAGTTACATTGAGCTGCCGTCAAATCGCATTTACATGCTCCATTATAAAAAATTTCGTTCAGAGTACCGGTAAACACTAAAAGGTCTCTATTCGTCTTCTTAATTTCGGCTTGGTATTTGTCAACCAATCTATTCAATTTAACAGCAACATATTTTTTTGAAATTATTTCCATACCAAGTTTTTCCCAAATTCCAACCAACCTATCTGTTACGTGATTAGAGAATTGTTTATAAGAAAACTTTTTTTGTTCTGTTTTTGCACGTTCGCTTAAGTAAAAATAATATCTCAAGATATCCAGATCGGTTGGTAAATTAATATCATTCAAATCAGAAGACACACCAAAAACAGCAACATCATGCTTGGGTATATGACTCATTGGGTTTTCGATAGCTGATGATGTTGTTGCTATTTCATCTTGCGGGTTCATTGTAAACTAAAAAAAATATATTTTGACTTTAACAATTTTCACTTTCACTTTCAGGTTTTTATTTTAGGTGTTGACTCTTTGGCGGACGATGTAGAATGATTTATGTTGACGTTTCTATCCTATACGAAACCTACACTAGTTCTACACAGAGTGAATAGATAGAGTGACGCAGAGAGAAATTCAGTCAAAACAGCAACACGGTTTTTTTATTTATCCACCAAAATATTTTTCTGGCAGCCCATTTTTGCTCAAGTTCCAGTTGACTTCAACGGAGTGTTGTTATTGTCAGAGTGAAAAGATAGTTATTGTATTTAAATTTAAAACAAGTTCGTTTGATAAAGTTTGATAGAGATAGATAAAATGAAGTGCGTTTTGTGTAATAACAAAAAACAGTAAGGAATGTGAGTTTTTTTCGGTTCCCGAAGAATCCGATTGTGAGGAAACAGTGGATGGATTTTTGTTGCCTCCCAGCAGAATATTTCATTGACGAAAACACCCGACTTTGCAGTGTTCGTTTGGTTTTTCTGGTTTCAGACTCTGCGTCACTCTATTTATTCACTCTGGTTCTACAGTGTGCGTGGGAACAGTGGAAACGGAGCGTCCGTGCGTGGTAGCCGTTGTGGTAGCATACCAGCGGTGCTCGCCTGACTGGTCGAAATAAAAATATTACATATGATGTAACAGAGTGATATACGATTTTATGTTCAAAAGGACGCCAACTGCAAACGCCATCTGCAATGAGAATGGCTCAGAAATATGTGTAATTGTGTATGTATGCGCTGAAGACTCAGGACCGAATCCCATGCGAAGCAGGAGGAAACAAAAATCCAAAAACAAAAAAAACATTTTTTTCCTAGAAACTTCATTTGTACGGAAAAATAATAGCCATTTCACTGATTTTTGTCATAAAAAGTGCCAAAAATGGTGACTTTTTTGATATTTTTTGATATTTTTGTATGGGAGACCCCCTAGGGGGGTCCCAGGGGGGTAACACTAGCATGGGTGGGTCGGCCCTCCAAAGTTAGTGGGGGTCGGTCATACATTTGGACTCGATTGGGGCACTCTAAATGGGTCAAAACAGGATTTTTTGTAATTTGACCTTTTGGGTACCTACACGTTAGTACAAGGGACATCAGAATTCATTTTAGAGGTATGGTTTTTTGAGCAAAGTATCTTATTTTGATCCCTAGAATCCGAAAATCATATGTGCCTAAGCGATTTTTTGATCCCCTACAAATCGAACCACCCTAATATATATATATATATATATATATATATATATATATATATATATATATATATATATATATATATATATATATATATATATATATATATATATATATATATATATATATATATATATATATATATATATATATATATATATATATATATATATATATATATATATATATATATATATATATACTGAGCAATTCTCGCTGAAACTAGGCCACTAGGTGCACAAGGTCTTTCAAATTTTATATAAATGCACATAGTTATTAGAAATAGAAAAAAATGATAATGCCATTTTTGTTTGATCGAATTGGTCACCAAGGGGCGGAACAATTTTCAGAAAAGTTGAAATTTTAGCAAATTTTTCATGTCTCTAATATGTCGTAATATAAAGTACTACAAGTAGCAATTTTCTGTAAAGAGGAATGATAGGGCTTTCATTTGAAGTGATCAGAATTTAGGCCGTCATCTTGAATTTGGCCGCCATCTTGGATTATATCAGAAAAATGCAATTTTGACCGTGTTCGCAAACTACCGATTTTCGATCTGAGACCAGCATTGGAAAGCTGAGAAAAAATGCTATAAGATGCAAGAAAAAAATTTGGTGAGCATCAGTGTTAACCCATCAATTGAAACTATTTTCCAAGCTGAGTTTCAAAATTCATCGTACATCGCGCGATCAACGTAGTAACCTGTCTACTGAGACCAAGTGGATGCACATGTTATGTCCATATTTGTCCATATATCATAATCGATTGATGCTACAACTAGTACGCCACTACTGTTTTTTTAAGTTTAGTGAGAAAAATGAGTACAACACTAGCATGTGTGATACTAACAAAACAATAGGTTTTTAGATACTGAGCAGTTCCACAATAAATGTCCCAGTTTTAATATTTTATTTAAATTGTCATTTTTAATTTGGCTGAAACTCTGCATAGACGTTTCTATAGGCAAAAGATGCCATTCTGTGCTAATGGCTTAATATTTTGCAACACGACTCATTTTTGAGAAGCTATCGAAAAATGCTATTTTGGGAAGGTATTGATGATGACCAATATTTTCAGGGCCAAAACGGTTTGTTTGATCGGTATGACGTCTTGGATAAAGTTGTAGTTAATATTTTTGTCTCTTCGAAAAAATATACAACTACAAAAAATTACTGAAACAATGCAACCAAAAAAAAGTTATAGAGTGTATATTTTTTTCGGAAAGTCAAAAGTATTATCTACAACTTTATCGAAGACGTCATACCGATCAAACAATCCGTTATGGCCCTAAAAATGTTTGTAATCATAAATACCTTCCCAAAATAGCATTTTCAGTAGCTTCTCAAAAATGTGTCGTGCTCCCAAAAAAATAAACCAATAGCATAAAATGACATTTTTTGCCTTTAGAAACATTTTTGCAAAGTTTCAGCCAAATGAAAAATGACAATTTGAATGAAATATTAAAACTGGGACATTTTTTTTGTGGAACTGCTCAGTATTAAAAAACCTATCGCTTTGTTAGTATCACACATGCTAGTGTTGTATGTACTCATTATTCTCACTAAACTTAAAAAAAAGTAGTGGCGTACTAGTTGTAGCATCAATCGATTAAATTTATTTCGTCAATCAATGTAGACTACAATTCTAATGTATACGTTAATCTTAAGCTATCGAGTTCTAGCACGTAATGCGCTTTTTAATGCGTTCCGGGACATGGTAACGTCTATAATCTCGCAGTGTTTGTTGTATGCGTTCATGATGCTGTTAATTGGTCCATGTTTGGCGTACAGTGACCGGTAATTATTGTTAGTAAAAATATTGCGCGTTCTTAAAGGACGAGAAGGAGCATAAAAGTTAAGAGTTTCCAGCAGATTTGGTGAATTAACACGTTGTGAGATCATATCGTTTACAAAGGTAATCATGGTTGTTTCTCGTCGTTTCTTCAGAGTTTCGATATTAATAAGCATGCAGCGAGATTCGTAAGAAGGGAGAGGATATGATGCCCAATTGAGTTTTCTTAATGCAAAAACCAGAAATTGTTTTTGAACTGATTCAATACGATTGATATGAACTTCTTGATATGGGGACTAAACTATACTGCAGTACTCTAATATTGATCGAACATAGCTCACAAAAAGAGTTTTTTTTGTGTATGGGTCCTTGAAATGATAACTGAAACGTTTAATAAAACCAAGCATACTGTTGGCTTTGTTGATTATTGTGTTATAATGATTCACGAAAGTGAGTTTCAGGTAACATTCAGGTAAATGCGTGAAGTAGTTAAAAACTCTATTTTCATCCGGGTTTTTGTAAACGGTCTGGAAAAATTTCGCAAATTGGTTGCAAATAAGCTGAGACTCGGTACTTTCGTTACCTTCAAAATGCATGCGTGATGGAAAATTATTAGTTTTCATTTTTTCCTTTGCAAAACGGTAAAACTGCTTTGGATCAGATTTGATATTACTTTCTACCCTAGAGTTATAATTCTCATAAGCTAATGAGATTTCTGCATCTAGTTCGCTGCATATGTTCTTGTATCGTTCCAGATTGGTCTCACATTTATGGTGTTTGTACATTTTATGGGCTTTCTGTTTTTTGTTTTTCAAGTTTTTGATCTGTTGCGTGTACCATACGGGATCTTTGAAACAAAAGTTAGTGCGTTTTTTCGTCCTAGGAACTGTATCATTTATAATTTCGTATAATAGAGAGAGAAACGTATTCGCGGCTTTTTCAATATCCTATTTGCCTCGCAAAAGTGATTGCCAGTCGACTACACTGAGTTTACGGTCGATTTCTGTTATATTAGCTTTTTTAAAGTCATACACATACACAAATTCACTATCATTGGGACGTGATCTAGTGCTATCTATGTTCAATGAATACTCAATGGCTGTATGAAATTTCTCATTTTTCCATAGAGGATCAACGGCTTTATCTACGCTAAAATCTTCAGTGCAGTTTGTGAACAAGAGATCTAAAAAACAGTTCAGTTCATTTCGTATTGCGTTTACTTGATATAATCCTAACTGACTGGTCGTGTCGAAAATTTGCTGTAGTGCCTCGTTATCTCCTACTATGGAAGCAACAGTGATTCGTTATCGCAGTCCTTGATGAAGTCTGCATCTTTTTGATTGAAATCGCCGTATATATGAATTTTAATTTCCGGGTCAGAGTTACAAATTACTGAGTTGGCGGTTTCTAAAAATAATTCATAATATTGTTTTTTTTTTGCAAATTGTGGAGGGAAGTATACTGATGCAAAAATGTGGCATTGACCGTTTAATACAGTTCTGACCCAAACATCGTCAAATTCTTTATACTTCATCGTTGGGACCAACTCTGCATCGAACTTTGTCTTGACGGCTACTAGTACACCGCCACCAGATTTTTTATCAGTTAACAAAAGATCACGATCGCTTCTGAATACTTGATAACTGTTTCCAAAAACCTCCTTACTCTTTATACCTTCAGACCAACTTGTTTCCGTTCCTATAATGATTGAATACATACAACCACTAATCTCTTTGCTAAGAATATCAATTTTTTTTGAACTACTCATTCTGTTAAAATTCTGGCAATAAATTACAAACTCTTCAGAGCCACGTCTTGAATTACTCTCTTTCTCATCGAAAGGAGTCATTATTTCCGAAAAATCGGTCTATAAAATTTGTCGGCACTTTCCCTTGCGCGTTGCAGGGATTGAATCCTCTGGTTGTTCAAGTGTCTACTATAAGAATTAAGGTCTTCGGAAGCCGCTTGTTTCGGTACGCCGAATTCTTCATGTACCTCGAAGAAAAATTTCCTTAGCTCCTCCGCAGCTACTGGTAGTCCCTCTGATGCCAAAGTAATTTGTATGCTGGTTTTCGTCATACCGTCGTAGCAAACCGTTGGGTCTTTGTCATGCATGTACGCAAGGTAAAGACGTACAAGGTGCATAATTTTTGGATCTCGTAAACGCGCCTTCAGAAAACGCCCGTCTCCAACAGCTGATTGTTGTGTTAGGTTGACAACAGGAGGCCGCATGGGATCGAGCGACCACGATGTTGGGTGCGATTCTAATGTTGCTTTCGAAGTAGTGTTCTCATTTGGTGGCGATTCAATATTATGTTGGTTCTGGTTGTCTGAACGGTAAGGGTTTATGGTTTCACCCTTCCGGAAGTTGATGAAATTTGGAACTGCGAGGCCTGCTATAGGGTGGTCAATAGTTGATGGTGGTCTGGCAAATTTAACTTTGGCGGTTTCCAGTAATTGTTTATCCGATCCAATGACACGGATCTGGTCGTTTTGGTAAGTGTGTGTGAACTTGTGGTTGTTGTTGATATAGTTACTATTCGTTGTCTTGTTACTGTTGCTGTTGCTGTTGGTGGTATGGTTTCGATTGTTGTTGAAGTTTTTCGATTCAATATATTGTCGCCTCCTGCGTTTCCTGTTTCGTCTAGATTTTTCGGCAGCCTTTTCTTGGAGCCTACGAGTCCGTTGTCTAGCATCATAATCCGACCAGTCTGGCATCCAGCGCCATTTATTGCCCAAAAATCGCCATCCTGGCGAAGAATGGTCCGTTATGGGCTTCGTAGCTTTATTGTTAGCTGCCAAAGTTTGATTTAATTCTTCATGCAGTGACTTGTGTTGTTGTGATGCGCTAGTTTGATTAATTTGGAGACTGGTAATAGCTCCAGAGACAAATTTTACCTCGTCGAGAATTTCACGAAGAGCAGAATCAGCATTAGACTGCGCTGAACCGGTTTCAATTGTAGCGAGTAGTTTGTTTATTGACCCTGTCGTTGAGTTTGTAGCTGCTGCTGCTGCTGCTTGCTGAGCCTTAAGATTTAGGTCGGTCACGAACTTTTCCTGGCAGTCCTGACATAGCGGCAGCATAAAAGTCCGCAGGATTTCCTCGTGATTTCTTTGTGCACCTATGCACGCAGCATGAAATGTTCGGTTACAGATTCCGTGACAACGCCAGAGGTAGCGATTGTCACCTTGCGCACAGTTTACGATACCGCACTTCATTGCACTCGCGACGTTAACAAATGACCGTATCAAGTAAAAACAAATAAACTACTTTTGAATGCTTGCGCGCGTTCCACACGTCGTCGGTTGGATGAAAAAAAAAATGTTGAGGTACAAAAAAAAGTTAAGTAGTAAAAAAAATGTATATATATACTATAGTGCAGCACGCGCGTCCGAACTCGACGACGGTCCGTCGTGCAATGACGGATGATATGTAGACATTTATGGACATAACATGTGCATCCACTTGGTCTAAGTAGACAGGTTACTACGTTGATCGCGCGATGTACGATGAATATTTGAAACTCAGCTTGGAAAATAGCTTCAATTGATGGGTTAACACTGATGCTCACCAAATTTTTTTCTTGCATCTTATAGCATTTTTTCTCAGCTTTCCAATGCTGGTCTCAGATCGAAAATTGGTAGTTGCGAACACGGTCAAAATTGCATTTTTCTGATATAATTCAAGATGGCGGCCAAATTCAAGATGGCGGCCTAAATTCTGATCACTTCAGATGAAAGCCCTATCATTCCTCTTTACTGAAAATTGCTACTTGTAGTACTTTACATTACGAAATCTAGAGATATAGCTAAAATAATACATCAAGAATTGCTAAAATTTCAACTTTTCTGAAAACTGTTCCGTCCCTTGGTGACCAAGGGGTCAACAAATTCGATCAAACAAAAATGGCATTATCATTTTTTCTCTATTTCTAATAACTATGTGCATTTATATCAAATTTGAAAGACCTTGTGCACCTAGTGGCCTAGTTTCAGCGAGAATTGCTCTACTAAAAGTATCAGTCCAGTTTTAGCACTTAAACAGTGCGTTTAGTTAAGTTAAGTGGCGCAGTCGGTAGGATGCGCTAAGTGTCCGCGAGAGTTAGCGAAAAATTATTGTAAACGACTATAGATTTCTCGAACAAAGAAAATCATTGCGATAAAGTGTAGATTTCTCAGGCATCGAAAATCATTGTAGTACAGCGCAGAATTCTCGCGATCATTCGTGTACGCCGCGCATCTTAATTGGTCTCATCCGGGAAACCGTCCACGAAATATCGTAGATTCGAGGTGAGTCTATTTAATTCTAAGATTGTAACCAACTAAGTGAAAAAGTGTTAATTATAATCAAGAAATATTAAAGAGTGCTACAATAATAATATTTAAAGTGTAATTTTATCGAATCAAATCAATCAATCGTGAATAGTTTTTCGACACTGAATATTTAAGAAACTAAGTTACTATTAATCCATATCGCGATCTGAGCAAACTAAATTTAACTTTTAAGAACGTAATTGAAAACATAGAGCCATCGTATTTCAATACCCACATCGGTGATTTCCTGTGATTTCCAAAAGCACATTTTATGAGTAGAGGCGATAGATTTAACAAGAATAGAGACATGGCTCACGTGCAAATAGAACAATTACAACTAGTGGTCACTTCTCTAACAGAAAGGTTGAACGCGAGAGAGCACCAGTTAGCTCAACTGAGCCAACAGGGACAAACAAGCTACGCAAATGCAAACCCAGTTACAAGATGTGCTTCAAACATTGGAAGATAGGGAGCAATAAATTGCTCAGTTGCAGAAAAATTTAGCCGAAATTCCTGACGAACAAATCCCCATGCCTACGGACGATCTTGCTCGCGGTACAGTGCCCAGTATTGTGAAAGGTCTTCCCCAATATGTTGTAAGTCCATTTCAACTTAGTACCTGGACTCAGTCCGTTGAAAGAATTTTGCATCATTTCAAATCTCTCGAGAAAACAGACATAGGATATGATCAAAGTCAAATAACAACTCGTTCGAAATGATTGGTTTTAATCGAAATAACAACATCCTCGACTGTTGGCTTGTGTACATCGCTTTAATTCTAAATATATTTATATTGAGTGGTATTCGGTCATTTTCAGCAGATTTTCTGGCATCAATCTGACACCAGAAATACCCATATTGGGAGCTATTTAGTTATTTAGGTTGTTTTCCAAAAATTAAAGTGGTCGTCTTTAAATTCAAAATGGTGTCCAGGGTCAATGTTTGGTTTCTATGCATCATCACGTTTACGGAAATATCCATATTGAGTATTATTCGGTCATTTCCCTCTGTTGCTTATAAGTTGCCATTTAGCAATTCAAAATAGTGCCTGACGACAATTGTTAGCTCCTTGCATCATTCTGGTTCCAAAGATACTCATATTGGATAGTATTTTAGGCTGTTTTTCACAAACCGGTAGTCGCCATCTTGTATTTCAAAATGGTATTTAGGATACTGGTTAAAGAAAAACTCATATTGGGTGATATTTGGTCACTTTGGACTGTTCTTCAGAAGCCGAAAGTCGTCATTTTGGACTTTAAAATTGCCTGTGAAATCAATTTCTGTCATCTGGGCGTAATTCTGGTTCCGAAATCATTCATATTGAATGGTATTTAGTCATTTTCGGCTGTTTGCCAGACACCGGAAGTCACCATCTTGAAATTCAAGACTGTGTCTGTGATCAATTTTTAGCTTCTGTGCATCTTTCTGATTCCAGAAATACTACTTTAATGGGAATTTAATGGGAATCATTTCAGGCTGTTTTCCAGAAACCGGAAGTTGCCATCTTACAATTCAAAATGTTGTCTAAAGTCGATTTGTGGCTCCAGTGCATCATTACGGTTCCGGAAATACCCATATTGGGTGGTATTTGGTCGTTTGCGCTGTTTTTCCGACACCGGAAAAATTTCGGATTTCATAATGGTATTTGGAGACAATTTCTGGATTTTGAACGGCATACTGGTTAAAGAAAAACTCATATTGGGTGGTATTTGGTCATTTTCAGCTGTTTAAAATGCTATCTGTGGTCGATTTTAGCTACTGTGTATTATTCTAGATATTATTATTATTAGATAATTATTATTATGGGAGGAAATCGGCCATTTTTGGCTGTTTTCCAGAAACCGGAAGTTGCCATCTTACAATCCAAAATGTTGCCTGAGGTCGATTATGGAACACATTTGTTACCACTAAAAACATTCACCTGCCAATATGGTTCCATTTAGTAGATTATTTCGCGAAATGTGCAGAAATTTGTGAAGAAACATGTACTTCCAGAAGAGGGAGGGGCGTCGAACCATTATGGACAAATTTGTTACCTCTAAAAACATTCACATACAAAATTTGGTTGTATTTTCTTGATTGGTTCTTGAACTGTGCGAAATTTGTGTTTCATTTTTAAGGGACCCCTCCCTTATACAAGAGGGATTCGGGTGTCAAACCATTATGTACATATTTGTTACCACTAAAACATTTACCTGCCAAATTTTGTTCCATTTGGTTGATTATTTCTCGAGATGTGCACATATTTGTGTTTCATCTAACTATTATGGACATATTAATTACCCCTTAAAACATCCACATGCCGATTTCGGTTTGCATTTGCTTGGTTTGCTCTTGAGTTGTGCAGAAATTTATGTTTCATTTGTATGGGAACCCTCCCTTCCAGTGTGACGTCACACCCTGCGAAGAACCCAATGCTCCGTCACGAGCCTTATAATTAATATTTAATTTTGTTCCTAGGAGGGCATAGCCTTCTGCTATGCTTTAGTCAGGCGAAACATTTGGTTCCCTTGACAGAGGACCGCGAACGACTCTGTCAACACTCTATGTATCAACAGATTATGCCATAGGTGGCAAAGAACTTCGCGCAGCCTTCTGCTGTGCCACCGGCAAACAAACTCGACCAAAATAAACAAGTTTTGTGTTATAAACAAAACGCCGCCTGTACTTTAGCAGTACTAGATTAGGTTAAGAGATTAGTAAGGTAAACAGAGAGTGGAGACAGTCTCTCTCTCTGAGTTACCGGTAGGGTATATTTAAGTAGTGATGTACGAAAATAAAGTCTGTTAGTCCACGTTAATCTTGTGTATTAATTCCGCGCCAAATGCGCGTACAGGGATACTTAGTAGAAGAATTCCCTGGTAGGTTATATCCTACACATGTGGTGACAGCGCGTGGTCTTTTCTGCGCCATTGAATCTTTTCTTTAATCTTCGGACGTATCTCGGAAGTCAGACGCGGTCGTAAACTCGGTCGTAGTAATCAGGCTAAGGGAGCAAAAAGAAAAAGTAGTGGTTTAAATATCTGTGGTTCAGTGAAAAATGAAATAGTTTTTTCGGAGTTTTAATCCAAGTAGTGCTCGCGGAGGAAAAAGAGTGTGTTATTTAAAAAACAAAAGGAAAAAAAGAGAACTGAAGAAAAAGTACTAAACGATTTATCGAGGTCAGCAGCTTGGAAAGTAGTGCTGCTAGTGAAAGAGAAAAAAAAAAAGAAAAACGAAAATCGAGAAAAGACGTTGGCAAAAAGTGTTCTCTTTTCTCGCTTTTTGGCATGGAAGTGAACTGAGTTGGTGGCAAACCCAAGCGAGTGACATTCGTATGCGGGGAAAAGGTGCTGTGTTTTGCTGCTGAAGACGACTTGTAAAGTGCGATCGTTTTTTTTTTCATGTAAGTGTCAGTTTCGACGTTGGCAGATATTCGATATAGTGAATTGTCGTATTAAGAAGGTGCCGAAGTTACGTAGTGGAAATTGAAGTCTACAACGATGACCGGCCCTGTGTCAAGGATACTCGGGTGAGTGAGTCATTTCCTTTTTTATTATGCGGCATATTGCAAAAGCAGAATAGGTGTTAGACGGTTATGACCATAAATGTCAAGATTAAAAGAGCTTAAGGATTATGTCTACCAGGAGTACCATAATCTGAGCAATAACATAAACAGGCCGAGAACGCGGGCGGCAGTCGATAATAGAAGAAAATTATTAAGCGACGCTTTAAACGACTTTTCGGAAATTTTAAAAGAGTATGAAAATTCGAATTTAACGCCAGAACATTGGAATAGATTAACAGATCAGTACACACTTGTTCAATCGAAAGTGTGTCTGGCATTGAAAATCTTAAATAACTCGGCGATTGTTCCTGAGCCAAACAGAAATAGAAGATTATCAGAAAATTGTCTTGAGTTTGAGACGATCGGTGATTTTTGAAGATCCCCCGCTTTCATCGACCCTTGTAGAAACTCAGGAATCAGGGGAGGAGAAGCACGACGGAGAGCGCGGAAACCGAGCAAGCGCACTTGAACAATTAGAAAAATTAGAAGAAGAATTTGTTAAAAAAAGCCTCCAAATCAGCGAGGTAGAAATTCAAGACACACCCAGTTTTGGGGATCATATCGAAAATTTAAAAAAACATATTCTGTAGAAGCAGTTTTATTATTGGGAAACAACTAAATAAAATAAATATGAGCCGAGCGGCAGATTACGTTTTCCCGAAGGCGGATGCACTGCAATGCATCCCAGAATTCAGGGGACACAAAGATGAACTGGAAGCGTTCCTATACCATGTTCAGCATTTCGCAGACGAAATCCCAGAAAACGGGTCACACAGTGCACTAATTTATGTAGTCCTACTAAAACTAAAAGGCAAAGCAGCGGCAGTTTTGCCTCGGATCAAGGCGGAGAGCTGGCCAGAGGTCAAACGCAACTTAATCAAAGAATTCGGTTCCATTGAGAACATCGAGTCGGTAATAAAACGGATCGAAACGCTACGACAGGAACCGAGCGAAGATTACAGCGCATATAAAAGGAGAACGATAGAGATAAAAGAATTGCTGGATACATTTGAAAAGAATCAGGAGGGTGCAGCGGGTTCTGCAATGGAAAGAAGCCTCAGGATTCACTTTATTGGGGGTTTGCGGAATTCACATCTGAAGTTAATGGCGGGAGGAAATAAGAAATTGAGCTTAAACGAGCTGCTGGACCTACTGGAGGAACGAGGGGAGGAATGCAAACAACTCGCGGATGTAGAAAACAGACTACGCTGTTTGGATCTACTGGAGCAAGAGAAAGAGAGAGGCGGTAGGCGCTGGCAACCGAATGGGACAGGTAGTAACACCCAAGGAGGAGGCCGGGATGGTTTCAACGGAGCCGGGAGCTCGCAGGACAGGGGCAATGAGCGATTTAGCAATCGCCAGCGGCAGATCAATTATACACGAAATAACGAGGCTCAAGATTACAGACAGCAGCCAGGTGGGAACAGTAGCAGCACCAACAACTACAATTACAATAACAATCGTAACTACAGGGAAAACGCTAACAGGGGAAACGAGCGACAACAAAATAACGGGAACTACGGAAGCCAGTCAGGGGGCGGCTGGCCTAATCAGGGTAGAAACCTTGACAGCAACCAAACCAACCAACATAATAATAACGATCGCTACCGAGGTTCACAGGGAGCGCGTTGGAACGGGTACATACACCAAACCGAATCACAAGATTGGCGGGTTGCCGCTCGGAATAACAACCAGCAAAGCAATCGAAATAGTTACAATAATGATGGGTATGACAACAATCGATATAATGACCGCCAGTATCACCACCATGATGATGGTTTTAATTACGGCAGCAATAGAGGAAGATCTCCCGAGCGCGGAAATTACAATAATAATAATGGTAGATATAATGATGCGTACGATCGCCAATTTCGAAGCCGAGGCTACGAGCGCTACCAACAATCAAAAAACTAGGTCGCCGGGGGCCCGACGGCAACGCCAGCCGGGCACCCCGACCGATGAATAGAAATAATTTTGTAAGGAACAAATTTAACAAACCGGTCGAGAACATTTCTCCCAATGTTGGAAATGAGCACGATATTTTTCGAAATTATTCCAGATGGAGTGACGATGAGACGCACGGTCGTTCACAATATGTGTTAAGTATAAATCAGCCCAATGGAGGGGCGAAGACCTCGGGGAACGAAAATCATGGGATAAAGGACCCGTTTGCGAAAGAATACTTTAGCGATGATTTTTAGCGGAATTATGCCAGGACGTCGATTGGCGGAGAATCACTGACGAGCCCAGCCACATAGAGATAACGGACTGGAGAACAGCATGTAACCACATACGGGACAATAGTGCCTGTGTGGCTAAGCGAGTCTACTTTGACACCAGCCGGCGGCTTATGATTACACTGCTGGCAAAACAAAATGTGCAGCAAACGCTGAACTTGATTTTGGACACAGGCGCGTGCGCGAATATGTTAAGCATGCATGTTGCAGAGAAATTGAATGTGCATATAAACAGGCAAGACACTAACACTTTTGAGGGCATTGGTCGCGGGATCGTGCGAACCTTAGGAACGGTTATCCTGGATTTATTAGTCGGGAACTTTTTGATTCCGGCAGAGTTTCACCTGATGAACGGTTTACCGGCGGACGGCATAATCGGGGTAGAATTTTTGAAAAAACACACCCTCCAGATAGGGAATAACTTCGACTATATTGTGTTTAAAAAACACGGCAATAGGGGTCCGGATAGTTTGGGCCCATGGAGCGTGCCTAGAGAGGAAGCCCTTAGTCGGCATGTGTTTTTAGCGGCCAGAAATAGAGTCATGGTGCAAAGCCAACTAAGAAACAACATCGTTAATGAGAATGCCACAGCCTGCGTGGAACCTAGAGAGGGTCCCAACATAGGGGGAGAAATACCCCACACGTATGAGGGGCCGAAGGACACACCTCGTGACAGGGAAAATACGATAATGACCGAGTTAGATCTTAACTCTAGGCTAGATTATGACCTATTAGAACATAAACTAACACCAGAGTCAAAAGGAAATGCAAGAATTGAAAAACTACGGCAAGTGCTGAATTTGGCGCACTTGCCTGATAGAGAATTCAGGACAGTGAAGAATATGGTCGAAAGCTATGCGGATATATTCTTTTTCGAGGGCGACAAGTTAACTACTACTGACGCCACCGTACACACGATAGAAACTTCATCGGAGGTGCCTATTAATAAACGGCAATATAGATTTCCGGAGGCCACGAAACGACACATTAATAAAGAAATCGAGGAAATGAGGGTGCAGGGAATTATTAGGCCCAGCACTAGTCCCTGGAATGCACCGGTGTTATGTGTACCAAAAAAACCGGATGCTGACGGAAATAAAAGATACAGAATTGTGGTAGACTTTAGATCATTGAACGAAGTTACCAAGCCGTTTGTATACCCAATACCTCTTATAAATGAGATATTGGATAATGTTGGAGGAGCAAAATATTTCTCCTCAATTGATTTAAAATCGGGGTTCTATCAAGTCCCGATAGACCGCCGAGATGCGGCTAAGACGGCGTTTTCCACTCCCAAAGGCCACTTCGAATTTACACGGATGCCGATGGGGCTAAAGAACAGCCCCTCAACATTCCAAAAACTTATGAATACTGTTCTCTTTGAGATAGGGGACGTGAAAGCTTTTGTCTACCTCGATGACATTATAGTTTTCGGTGACACTATCACCGACCATAATGATAACTTGCGAAAAGTATTACAAGCTTTGCGCAAACATAACTTAAAAATAGAACCATCAAAGTGTCAGTTTTTGAAAAAGGAACTGGAGTATTTGGGTCATGTCGTTAATGAAGAAGGCATAAAACCCACCAATGCAAATATTAAGGCCATTCAAAGCCTTAAGCCACCCACAAACGTAAAAGGTATAAGGTCATTTCTGGGAACAGTAAATTTTTACGGGAAGTTTATCCCCAACATCGCGGAGAAGCGCAAGCCGCTGAATGATTTGTTGAAGAAAGACGCTAAATTTGTGTGGGGAAAAGAATGTCAGGAAGCGTTCGAATTCTTTAGAAACGCGCTGATTACAGAGCCAGTTTTAGTCCGGCCAGATTATCAAGACACTTTCGTTATTACGACAGACGCTAGCAATTATGCTATTGGAGCCGTCCTGTCGAATGAAAAATCCATGCACCGGCCGATCGCGTTCGCGAGTCGTGCACTTGTAGGTGCAGAGACCAGATATCATATCATAGAAAAGGAACTATTGGCGATTGTATGGGCCATAGAATACTTCAAACATTACATTTTTGGTCAAAGGTTTATCGTTTACACAGACCACAGACCACTTATAGCGATTTGGAGGCTCAAAGAGACATCTCCAACGCTGACAAGATTGAGACTAAAGTTGCAGGGTTTGGAATGCAGCATCAGGTATAAACAGGGTAGCGAAAATATAGTCGCCGATTTTTTGTCACGTTTATCAGATGGGACGTGTCAGGGGCAAGAAAGTTCACCCCACAGGCAGATAGCCATGATTACGCGCCAGCAGAAACGCCTGCTAGAGCAGCAGAAGAACGCTTCGGATGATTTGAACGGCACAATACAAGATTTGAGTGCCATAGACATTGCGGACATCGCTGAGAACGAGGATGAGCAACAACTCGTCAACATTTCATATGATGACTTTTCACAGGCATTATCAAATGACCTGATACCAAGTGAGACGGTGGAAGTCTCGAAGAGAATATTGGACGAGAGGAATATCGAAGCTCGTCTTGTCATTTTGAACAGTCGGACGGCGTACAGAGAACTTCAGACACTGTATCAGCTGTCACAAGGATTGAAAGACTACGTAGAGGATGGTGTACTCAAATTTAAAGACAAGAAGGTGGGCGGTTTCATAGTAGACGGCAGCGAAAGTTCATTAATCGATTGCCGGAAATTTTTTTCACAATTTTTAGATAGCTTCAATAAGAGCCCCACGGCAGTAAAGGCAGCCGGGGTCATTCACCTAATATCATTCAGAAAAATCAAGCAACAGGAAGTTCTGCATATGATTCAGTTCCTAGCGGGTAAGCTAGAAAAACAAATAGTATTATATAATGCTAATAGCGAGCGTACAGTAATTACGCCAGATCAAGTGGAAACAATTTTAAAGGAATTTCACGATGCACCCTTAGGAGGGCACGTAGGAGCGCGACGAATGCGCCAAAGAATTGGCACACTTTTTACGTGGGCTACGATGAAACGGGATATCGAGAACTACGTTCGGCAGTGTGATTCCTGCCAAAAGAACAAAATTGGAAGATCAAACAAGATACCGATGCAGATCACCACAACCGCATCGGAGCCATTTGAAAAATTATACATGGATATAGTAGTATTACCCGAGTCCGACTTAGGAAATCGTTATGGTCTGGTCATGCAGGACGACCTAACTAGATATTTAACTGTCGCACCTATGGAAAACCAAGAAAGCCAGACGGTCGCGAGGACTTTTGTAGAGAATTATATTTGCAAATTTGGCGTACCGTTGGAGTTAGTTACAGATAACGGTGCGAATTTTGTAAGCACACTCATGAAAGATGTGTGCAAAATTTTGAAAATTAAGAAAATAACGACGAGTCCGTACCACCCACAAGCAAATTTGGTGGAAAGATCTAATCGGGAGTTAAAAACTTACCTAAGGCAATTTATTGGCGGAAAACCGCACACGTGGGATAACTTACTCCCATTTTTTACGTTTCAGTATAATACTTCAGTAAACTCATCAACGGGGTACACCCCTTTCGAATTGTTGTATGGACGTACAGCACGCATTCCCACCTCCATTTACAAGCGGAATGGAGTGGACAATTTGACATATGAAACATATACACAAGAGATGAAAAAAATATTTTTTGACCTCCACGCGAACGCGAAGGCCAACCTAAAGGATTCAAAAGAAAAGCGCAAGCAAGTTTATGACAGAAAGGCAAACGAATGGCAGCCCATGAATGGCGATTTAGTTTTAGTGAAATCAGTCCCGACAGGATCGGGTCAAAAGCTCCAGAATATGTGGAGAGGACCTTATGAAGTAGTGGAATTCCCAAGTGAAATGACCACAGTAATCAAAAACGGAAACCGTTTAGAGAAAGTTCATAATAACCGACTTAAACGATATTATGACTGATTATACGAACTTAAACTATGTTATAAAATAAAATGAAATAAAATAGGTTATAGTAGCAAACACCTAAAGCTGTATGAAAAAGTATACTGAAATAAAATGACACGTGAAGAAATATGAATAGTCACCGATATTATGGAAAGCCTTTGATGGACAAGTGTCAAAAGGGCGGAACGTTTACTTGGGGAAAGACGTGGTGGAATTTATAAAAAAAAAAAAATACCTATCGTGTGGGAACACAAAAAACAGAAGCAAATAATACACAGGGAACGTTTTTACATAAAATGCGAATTTAACATGGGATAGATTCACAGAGTACAGATGACCCCGTTAGTGCGAGGCAACTATTTGAACATTATGTACATGAATATATTAGGTCATCATTTAGAAAAGAGAGAGATAAAAATGAGGAAAAGATAAGATTTTTAACAATTATAAAAATTATGCTTTATTCATTATTTTTTATAAATTTATCAAAAAAATATTTAATTGCTCGCACTTAATTGGTCACCGGCCACCTTAGCCGGCGCAACCGTTGAATCACCTCGTCGAGGGGAAGCCCCTCGACCTCTTCGATGTCAGAGACCCACGACGCTCCCCGGTACACGTACCGGGTAAGACGCCGTAAGAAGGCCGGCGGCGCCTTCACTTGTCGCAAGCTGGCCTCCCAGCCAACGTTGTGCTCAAAAAGTTGTGCGTCTTCCGCAGTTGCTGGGCCCGGCACGCCGGCCAGGGCCCAACGAGCTTCGTGCCACCGCACGAGCTCCACAATCAATTTCGGTAGGGGTAAGTAGCCGCGGTACGCCGCTCCCAGAAGCGCCAGGAGGGTGGTAACGCTGCAGACTGCAAACGATGGGGGTCTGGTCCAAAGGTATCTCCTGGGAAGGATATCCATCTCAACCAGGATGCGGGCGAAGAAACTAGCTCCTTCATGCCACCGGGGCATTCCAGATTCCAGACCGAACGTCATCTTGATGTAAGCGTTGAACAATAATGTATGCGTTAAACGATGGTGACGGTGTTGAGCGACGTAGCAGGTATCGAATGACGGAGCAGGTGTTGAATGATGGTGCAAGCGTTGAACGAATGTGAATATTCGGCAGGCGGGGACCGGCTTAAGTAGTCAGAGCGGCTGATGTTTTGTTTGAAAAAGTCAACACAAATCATCGCGGCTCGCCGCGGGTTCGCAGCGCAGCCGTGTGGCCCTTGCAGGCATGCCTGACGCTGTCGCATGACGCACACGGGGGCATGTTTTGAAGCGCGCATAGCTTGATAGGAAAAACAAGAACTATAGAGCGCCATCAATAATTGGATGGGTAATGAATATGCTTAATACGAAAAAAAAAAAAAGAATAATATTTAAGATTAAGAGGAATGCAATCGTGAGATTTTTTTTTCCCTCGGTGAGCCCCGGATAATCGACTACCCAGTCTAAGTTAAAATTTTGGGAAAAAGATAAGAATATCATTATTACTAATTTTATTTTACACATATTGTGTGCATTCGTGTCTAATGGAATAAGAATAAAATATTACACAGTAAAAAAAAAAAAAAAATTTTACATTACTTTAAATGCACATAAATGGAGCATTGGAAACCACGTAATATTCCGTGTGTCATTATATTCACATGCAAAGTAAATGAATATATTGTGAATTTGCATGCATATTTATATTCGAAGCTTTAAGTTTATATCAATTAACGTACAAATTTACATGGCTTAAAACGATTCTGTATTGTACATTATTAACGGTGTGAAAATGTATATGTTTTTCACTTTATGTGCTAGAAATCGTTATGTGCTTTCATTTGTATTAGTTGTAAATTTCATATTTTGGTACTGTGTAGGTAAACGAGGAAATGATAAAAGAAAAGAAGAGAAAATAAAAAAAAAAAGGGAGAAAGATGCCAGACCAGTAATGAGTAGTTATGTACCGCATTAAGAAAAGAAGTTTTTTTTCTTTCCTCTCAAGGATACTCGGGCTGATCTTCGCATTAGGTGCGATAAGAACACAGGAAATGAGGACCGAAATCAGAAATTTGCCCGTCACAGGGGTGGTGAGGGGGAAGTACAAGATGGAGATCATCCTATCCATGGCAAGCATAGAAGCAGAGGAAAGCTTTTTGAAAGACGCCGGCGAGAGGTTCTGGGGCACGTGCCGGGAGCTAGAGGCGATGATCAGCTCAATACATTGCGTGCAAGCGAACCAGAATTTAGCCACTCGGATAGGCGAGATTTTGGGTAAGAATAATTATACAAAAAATTTTTTTGGGACGAATAAAGCTACCCGGAGCGTTTGGACGGCTTTGGGGGCAATGGACACAGGCGACAGAACCAGGATAGATTATGACCTAGACAAATTGAGAGGCAACGAGGAGGTATTGAAGCAGGATCTGAGCCACCAGACGAATATCTTGGATGCCACATATGAATTTGTGAATTCATCAGTGTTGAGCATGGACGCAGATTTAGTGGATATGAGCAATAAATTCGAAAACCTCAGAAAAGAGGTAGCGGATAATGTGAATTTTACCGGACACTTTAGAAGAATGGTTGTTTTGGAAGCAAAATTACTGGAAATGAGCTTCTGGTTAGAGAACTTAAGTCGAAGTCTAGACAGGAAGCTGGACGCCGTCATCGCGACCCTAACTCAACGCATGACGGGTTACGACATATTAAAAAGATTGTTTACATTAGAAACACTACAGAGAAACTTAGAAGAGTTGGAAAGAACGTTGCACACAGGGTTATCATTCCCACGGGACAGCTATGGCAAAATAATAACGGAAACAATCGATCGTGCGGACTTCAAATATAAATTCAATAACACGGGAAAGATCGTCCTGGAATTTCTCGTGCCTTTAATCAAGACGGAAAGATATGCCGCTCGTCGAATCTCATTTCCCCCCAGGATCGTGAACTCGACAGTCCTGATTTCTCACATCGACAAAGATGTTATCTTGTTCAGGGCGGAGAGCGAGTGGGGATACACCCTTTCCAGCGACGAATATAACAGATGCACTAAATTCAGGGACATCACGCTATGCGATATTAGGGAAGCTATGGAAAATTTACACAACAGCCAAAGCTGTGTGACTGAGGTAATTTTTAAAGGATCAACTGGCCGCTGTAGGACGAAAGCGGTGCAAACTGATCACGCAATATGGGTAGAGACAGGCGTAAGGAATATTTGGAAATACCTTGCGCCAAAGCAGATTAATCTGACAATTGAGACAGACAGTGACGTATCTCTGAAAACTGTGATTGGGGAAGGGGTCATTATAGTAACCCCGAACATGGTGGTATCTACCAATCACATACGACTAGAATATTACGAAACAGATTACGAATGGGATGCAAACGTTACGTTATTACCGAGTGATGCCAGAGAGATGCTGACCTCGGAGGTTAATTTCGAGATCGTGCCAGTATGGAATGGTACAGAAAAAGTATATACATATGTGAACCTGAAGAAATTATTTGATATAGGGGTAGACATACACGATATTAAAACAAAGAAGATGACGCTAAAGAACTTGATCTACGCACCGCTGGAAAACCCATGGACCAGCGTGCCGGTAGTAGCAGGGATCATTCTAGTGCTTTTACTGACATTATGTTTTTACAAAGGAAGGATTTCGTGCTGCGCGCGCAGGACGACGATAGAGAATTGATCGGAGAAACCAACAAAAACGAAAAAGCTGTCAGCGCCGCGGGGTAGCGGGGCGCACGGAAGGCTCACGAAGCAAGATATTTTTAGACCTGAAAACGAGTTATATGAGCAACCTAATGATGTCAGAGACGTTTTGGAAAATAGTAAACTAAACAAGCGACAAAGACAGGAAGATAAAGATTACGAGGAGATAGAGTTGCAAATCGGGAAATGTGCGACTCGGGAAAATATACAGCACACAAATATAAAAAGCATCAAGGCACCACATACGAATATAACATGGGAGGATGAAAAGAAAGTAGCGGCAGCAGCGAAAGTACCGACAGTCGGGATGGTATTGAACATAACACCACAAAATAAAGAGATAATAAGAGACGAACGACCGCCGAGCACGAATCAAAAAGAAATGATTACTAGGGCCCCCGTGAAGCAAAAATGGCTCGGGGTAATATTGAAATAGGAAAATGGCCTTCGGGGGAAATTTTGGTAGGGAGAAATAGGATTTAAACATTGACTAGCAAAGGACTAATAGGAACGAACGACGGAGGTAGGCTTAAACTGCTGCGGAGGGACTGCCGGTTATAGGATTCAGCTGTTCTTTTCCTTTTTACTATACATCGAGTGAAAGTATTTAATGGGAGTCGTTAACCCAGCATGTTCAAGGTGGATGCTGATGAATGAGAGAGGCAAGGGCGTAACGAACCTGGAGTGATTGTGGGATTTTTCCTTTCTCTTTTTCCTACGAGTATGCTAACCATCTTTTTCTTCCAGGAATCACTAGGCAGGGGGTCGTACCTTCGAAGGGTAGTGGGAGAGGTATTATGCAGACTACTGCATATCAGGCGAAGTGTTAGTAGAACGTAAGTATGACGGACTGAGACAGCAGTATCATAATTAAAGTGGCCTACAGAGTTTTTGTAAAACGGATAAAAGAATTGACAGCAGTATCATAATTAAAGTGGCCTACAGAGTTTTTGTAAAACGGATAAAAGAATTGACAGCAGTATCATAACTAAAGTGGCCTACAGAGTTTTTGTAAAACGGATAAAAGAATTGTAAATCCGATAAAAGAAAAGAAAGAGTTGCTATGAGAAAGAGAAATGTTTTAATAAAAAGAAAAAGAGCCACGACGGGCAACAGAGGTTGACGAAGAAAAAAAAAAACAACGCACACGAATTAGAAAAAGATTTTTTTTTTCCGTTGAGAATGAATAATGTAGACGTTGATTAACCAATAGCATCCGATATAATCAAGAGAAAAATATATTGTACACTTTAGTAGGAAAAGAAAAAATTATGTTAACCGAAGAAAAACGGGCATAGTGTTTAAGTAGAAGATTAGAAGATATAATAGAACATAAGAGCCCGTACGCGTGTGAAATTAATTTTAAACAGCAAGTGGAGAAAATTAACGAAAAAAAAAAAATGATGAAAGAATGGCAAAAAAAAAATGCACCACTTGCTAAGTAGGGCAATTAGCATCTAAGAATCGACCACGTGACAAGTTCCCGATCATCGAAGACGACTGAGGTTAATACAACGGCTGCTGAGATGGGGCATACCATGATGCCAAGTACATACGCGAAAAAGGAAAAACAGGCGGATGCGAGGGGGAGTCGAACGGCGAGTGCAGAAGGCCCACGGGGGTGAGAGACACGGCAGATGACCACACCTAGGGGAAAACAGGTAGGAATGGCCCACGCAAGACTGACGCAAAACCAAAAACGCAGAGAAAAGAAAAAAAGAACTGACGGCCTGTTATGCAAAAATCACTGTCCAGATTTTTGCGTTTAGCAGTAGCATATGAGAGACGTCGAGAGGGGGCGTAAATCAAAAGCAACCACCCCCCCCCCCCCCCCCCAAGAAGTCCCAAGAATCATAGCCACAGGAAGTCTCCGAGAGAAAAACCTAGAAAGACAATTAAGGAAAACATACAGCGGCCAAGCTTGCCTAGGCCCTCAATACTTGTTGCAAAAAGAGAAAAACATTATTGAATACACACCGCAAGCAGGTTGCGTGCCAGTGACCTAGTCTCCACTGCAGGAAAAAAATAATAACGGTATAAAAGTAGGTTGCCAAAAACCCGTTAACAGTAACAAAGGCCAAAGTTGTGCTGGCTAAGCCAGCATAGCGTCACGATTCACCAGGCACACAGTAGTACCTACCTAAGAATGACGAAACGCATGCACCAGGCACGCAGTGTTTATACCCGTAAGAATGACGAAAACAACGGAGAATGCAAGCAGGTACGGAAAGAGGCGCGGCAGAACCACCAAAACAAAAGGTTCAAAGCCGGCGCAACCAAAACAAACACGAACTCGCAGTACGACAACGCGCCCGGCGCCCATGAGCACACAGCACACGGCACACCCGAGTACAGCACGGCCATCGATCGGCGACGACCCTTCGGCCAGACGCACTCTTCCCGTTACAAACCCCCCCCCCCCCCGCAACCAAGGCACACCAGTTCGAGCGGCGCTTAAACACGACAGCTGAAATTTCATTGGCCAGAGAAAAAAAAAAACATATTATAAAAAACCAACGGTGTATATAGTTGCATAAAAACTAGAATAATTGTAATAGAAAAATAATTGCAATAAAAAAAAAGGAGAAAAACACACCTATCGGCCATCAGAACAGACCGTGTGACCATTGTCTCTTCTAGACAATGGCCAACTAGGTGGGGTGGCAGATGTGACGTCACACCCTGCGAAGAACCCAATGCTCCGTCACGAGCCTTATAATTAATATTTAATTTTGTTCCTAAGAGGGCATAGCCTTCTGCTATGCTTTAGTCAGGCGAAACATTTGGTTCCCTTGACAGAGGACCGCGAACGACTCTGTCAACACTCTATGTATCAACAGATTATGCCATAGGTGGCAAAGAACTTCGCGCAGCCTTCTGCTGTGCCACCGGCAAACAAACTCGACCAAAATAAACAAGTTTTGTGTTATAAACAAAACGCCGCCTGTACTTTAGCAGTACTAGATTAGGTTAAGAGATTAGTAAGGTAAACATAGAGTGGAGAAAGTCTCTCTCTCTGAGTTACCGGTAGGGTATATTTGAGTAGTGATGTACGAAAATAAAGTCTGTTAGTCCACGTTAATCTTGTGTATTAATTCCGCGCCAAATGCGCGTACAGGGATACTTAGTAGAAGAATTCCCTGGTTGGTTATATCCTACACACCAGAAGAGGGAGGGGTCTCAAACTATCATAGGAACCTTTATCGGCACCAAAAACCCCTACATACAAATTTTCGCGTTGATCGGTGCGGTAGTTTACGAGCCTATATGGATCAGACAGACAGATAGACCGGACTGCATTTTTATATATATAGAGAACAACATCAATATTTTAGAACCTAAAGAGTGAATACACATTTATTGGATTGAAGCGTTCATGTAAATCTGTTTTTACAAATAAAAAATTGAATGAGAAAGGCTGGGTCTGACCGCTAGGGTGGTTAATTTAGGTTTTTGACGAAGAATTACGTCTTTCGGCAACATATACAGGGGACCAGTTTCATTACAGGGATCCAATTTCAAAAGCCAAAAACAACGGCAGCGTCACAAAAATTGTCCATTTTCAACCGTTTTAAGCTCAGTCAGTTTCCAACCGATTTTCGTCATTTTTGCAGTAATCGATAGGAAAATCAACCAAGCACCCGTCCAAAAGCAGAAAGTTGTAATCTAATTGTTCGAACGATTGTACCATTGAAAATTGTCAAGCCTTGTCGGAACGCAAATGCCGACCTCTGATTGGTCGCACAATGCTTCTTTCCCTAACAAGGTCGACAGAATATACCTAGTTGACTAAGAATGTGCGCTTTGTGTTTTGTGTATAATTCATTCCATGATTGTGCCGATACCACACGGACGTTGGTTGCTGATCGTGAAGAAGAAAGAAAAGCCGAGTTTCAATCTTTGTTTCAATCGCGCGCTATCTGGACCATGAAGCATTTATGCGATAAATCAATGAAATTTGCAACTGCAGCAACCAGTCTTTTTCAAGGCTACTGAATATATTTTGAAGAGCATAATGAATGGTTATTACTAAATTGCAACTTTGATTGCAGTTTTATGCTGCTGCAATTGCGCAGCAGTGTGATGTATATTACGATTCTTTAACACTGTGTATCACAAGCGGTATATGCGAAACAAATCCGATTCCAAACAGAAAAGTTCAGCAAGTTCTGCTCACGGCGCTGAGTCCGTTTTAGAAAATTCATAACACTTCATTAACAAATATGTAACGTCTTTAAGAAGACGGTTGTTGCTTGACATCACAGCATAATTACGACCCTTATATCCGATACGAGAACGGGAACATCTTCCTTCAAGCCGTGCAACACACGATACATGTGTCAACCTATTGTTGCCTTTATAAGGCAACAATAGGTTGACAAGAGGAATGTAACAATTTGCTTGGAGCAGCAAACGTACGGCGGTCTGAACCTTGCGGCAAGTGCAATAGCAGAACGTTTGTTGTAATCCGCCAACCGGGAAGCAACCGAAAATGTTTCTCCTTACAACGAGGTACGACCTGTTGTGACAAATTTCCTGGCTCCTTTGTTGCTTGCCTCTGGTGCCATCTCAATGATGATACATTTGTTGCCAGTTACACAGTTGACGATAAAATAATGCGCTTTCACGCTCAAATTTCGCTTATATACCGACAAACTGTGAGCAGCGTAGCCCATCCTCTTTTTTACGAACGTAGTAGAATGATATAACTGGAAATAATTTTTCCAGTTATCCCAATCCACAACGTGCAAAATATCTATGTCAGAGCGGATATTACGCGCTATCTGGACCATGAAGCATTTATGCGATAATTGAATAAAATTTGCAACTGCAGCAACCAGTCTTTTTCAAGGCTGCTTGATATATTTGGAAGAGCATAATGAATGGTTATTACTGAATTGCAACTTTGATTGCAGTTTGATGCTGCTGCAATTGCGCAGCAGTGTGATGTATATTACGATTCATTAACACTGTGCATCACAAGCGGTATATGCGAAACAAATCCGATTCCAAACAGAAAAGTTCAGCAAGTTCTGCTCACGGCGCTGAGTCCGTTTTAGAAAATTCATAACACTTCATTAACAAATATGTAACGTCTTTAAGAAGACGGTTGTTGCTTGACATCACAGCATAATTACGACCCTTATATCCGATACGAGAACGGGAACATCTTCTTCCTTCAAGCCGTGCAACACACGATACATGTTATATTGTTGCCTTTATAAGGCAACAATAGGTTGACAAGAGGAATGTAACAATTTACTTGGAGCAGCAAACGTACGGCGTTCTGAACCTTGCGGCAAGTGCAATAGTAGAACGTTTGTTGTAATCCGCCAACCGGGAAGCAACCGAAAATGTTTCTCCTTACAACGAGGTACGACCTGTTGTGACAAATTTCCTGGCTCCTTTGTCGCTTGCCTCTGGTGTCATCTCAATGATGATACATTTGTTGCCAGGTACACAGTTGACGATAAAATAATGCGCTTTCACGCTCAAATTTCGCTTATATACCGACAAACTGTGAGCAGCGTAGCCCATCCTCTTTTTTACGAACGTAGTAGAATGATATAACTGGAAATAATTTTTCCAGTTATCCCAATCCACAACGTGCAAAAAATCTATGTCAGAGCGGATATTGCGCGCTATCTGGACCATGAAGCATTAATGCGATAATTGAATAAAATTTGCGACTGCAGCAACCAGTCTTTTTCAAGGCTGCTTAATATATTTGGAAGAGCATAATGAATGGTTATTACTAAATTGCAACTTTGATTGCAGTTTGATGCTGCTGCAATTGCGTAGCAGTGTGATGTATATTACGATTCATTAACACTGTGCATCACAAGCGGTTTATGCGAAACAAATCCGATTCCAAACAGAAAAGTTCAGCAAGTTCTGCTCACGGCGCTGTGTCCGTTTTAGAAAATTCATAACACTTCATTAACAAATATGAAACGTCTTTAGGAAGACGGTTGTTGCTTGACATCACAGCATAATTACGACCCCTATATCCGATACGAGAACGGGAACATCTTCTTCCTTCAAGCCGTGCAACACACGATACATGTTATATTGTTGCCTTTATAAGGCAACAATAGGTTGACAAGAGGAATGTAACAATTTACTTGGAGCAGCAAACGTACGGCGGTCTGAACCTTGCGGCAATTGCAATAGTTGTAATCCGCCAACCGGGAAGCAACCGAAAATGTTTCTCCTTACAACGAGGTACGACCTGTTGTGACAAATTTCCTGGCTCCTTTGTCGCTTGCCTCTGGTGCCATCTCAATGATGATACATTTGTTGCCAGGTACACAGTTGACGATAAAATAATGCGTTTTCACGCTCAAATTTCGCTTATATACCGACAAACTGTGAGTAGCGTAGCCCATCCTCTTTTTAACGAACGTAGTAGAATGATATAACTGGGAATAATTTTTCCAGTTATATCATTCCACAACGTGCGTAAAAAACCTTTGTCAGAGCGGATATCACGCGCTATCTGGACCATGAAGCGTTTATGCGATAATTCAATGAAATTTGCAACTGCAGCAACCAGTCTTTTTCAAGGCTACTAAATATATTTTGAAGAGCATAATGATTGGTTATTACTAAATTGCAACTTTGATGCTGCTGCAATTGCGCAGCAGTGTGATGTATATTACGATTCATTAACACTGTGCATCACAAGCGGTATATGCGAAACAAATCCGATTCCAAACAGAAAAGTTCAGCAAGTTCTGCTCACGGCGCTGAGTCCGTCTTAGAAAAATCATAACACTTCATTAACAAATATGTAACGTCTTTAAGAAGACGGTTGTTGCTTGACATCACAGCATAATTACGACCCTTATATCCGATACGAGAACGGGAACATCTTCCTTCAAGCCGTGCAACACACGATACATGTGTCAACCTATTGTTGCCTTTATAAGGCAACAATAGGTTGACAAGAGGAATGTAACAATTTACTTGGAGCAGCAAACGTACGGCGTTTTGAACCTTGCGGCAAGTGCAATAGTAGAACGTTTGTTGTAATCCGCCAACCGGGAAGCAACCGAAAATGTTTCTCCTTACAACGAGGTACGACCTGTTGTGACAAATTTCCTGGCTCCTTTGTCGCTTGCCTCTGGTGCCATCTCAATGATGATACATTTGTTGCCAGGTACACAGTTGACGATAAAAAAATGCGCTTTCATGCTCAAATTTCGCTTATATACCGACAAACTGTGAGCAGCGTAGCCCATCCTCTTTTCTACGAACGTAGTAGAATGATATAACTGCAAATAATTTTTCCAGTTATCCCAATCCACAACGTGCAAAAAATCTATGTCAGAGCGGATATTGCGCGCTATCTGGACCATGAAGCATTTATGCGATAATTGAATAAAATTTGCGACTGCAGCAACCAGTCTTTTTCAAGGCTGCCTAATATATTTGGAAGAGCATAATGAATGGTTATTACTAAATTGCAACTTTGATGCTGCTGCAAATGCACAGCAGTGTGATGTATATTACGATTCATTAACACTGTGCATCACAAGCGGTATATGCGAAACAAATCCGATTCCAAACAGAAAAGTTCAGCAAGTTCTGCTCACGGCGCTGAGTCCGTTTTAGAAAATTCATAACACTTCATTAACAAATATGTAACGTCTTTAAGAAGACGGTTGTTGCTTGACTTCATAGCATAATTACGACCCTTATATCCGATACGAGAACGGGAACATCTTCTTCCTTCAAGCCGTGCAACACACGATACATGTTATATTGTTGCCTTTATAAGGCAACAATTGGTTGACAAGAGGAATGTAACAATTTACTTGGAGCAGCAAACGTACGGCGGTCTGAACCTTGCGGCAAGTGTAATAGTAGAACGTTTGTTGTAATCCGCCAACCAGGAAGCAACCGAAAATGTTTCTCCTTACAACGAGGTACGACCTGTTGTGACAAATTTCCTGGCTCCTTTGTCGCTTGCCTCTGGTGTCATCTTAATGATGATACATTTGTTGCCAGTTACACAGTTGACGATAAAATAATGCGCTTTCACGCTCAAATTTCGCTTATATACCGACAAACTGTGAGCAGCGTAGCCCATCCTCTTTTTTACGAACGTAGTAGAATGATATAACTGGGAATAATTTTTCCAGTCATATCATTCCACAACGTGCGTAAAAAATCTTTGTCAGAGCGGATATCGCGCGCAATATGGACCATGAAGCGTTTATGCGATAATTGAATGAAATTTGCAACTGCAGCAACCAGTCTTTTTTAAGGCTGCTAAATATATTTGGAAGAGCATAATGAATGGTTATTACTAAATTGCAACTTTGATTGCAGTTTGATGCTGCTGCAATTGCGCAGCAGTGTGATGTATATTACGATTCATTAACACTGTGCATCACAAGCGGTATATGCGAAACAAATCCGTAAATGTCTTCTTACAGCATCTCGATCATACTCATTTTTTTTTCTTCATCTATAATTTATTTGACACGGCACAAATACAATTTAATGTTTAACGGCGCCAATTATATCTGGTAGCTTACTTTCTAAAGTATCTTAATAACTAAAAGCAAATTTTTTATCCTCGCTGCCGACTACGAGCTGAAACTAAATCTAACTTAAAGCTAGAATGTTTTGCATTAAAAGCACTGATTTGTTGTTTGATGGTTTTCCATCGCCATAGGTAAGCAGCATATTGAATATGTTCCGCTGCTGGGCCAAGATATTACGGACTGGCATATTGGGTTTTCTCCCTCGGGACCTGAGAGTATCGTGCGGGTCTAGTTGCTGTTTCCGGATCCGGGGTCTTAACGTGTTCTTGTCGTTTGGTTGGATGTAGGCGGAAGGGAATAGGATTAAACTGGGGCGTGGATGGATTTCAGGAAACGTATATAAGGGACATGTAGGATAGGTTACGGCTCGCCAAGACATCACGAACAGGAACAGCCGGCTGCCTACCTTCGGCCTGCAGGGAAGCTATTAATTTAGACCTGGCGTCACGGTGTACAGGGCATGACCAAACCACATGCTCTATGTCGTGATAACCCTCACCACAGGCACAGATACCACTTTCCCCGAGCCCAACACGACGGAGATGCGCGTCAAATCTATAGTGATTGGACATAAGCCGGGACATCACGCAAATGAAATCCCGACCTACATCCAACCCCTTGAACCACGGGTTCGTCGATACTTTGGGGATTATGGAATGTAACCACCTTCCCAATTCCCCTCTGGTCCAAGCATTTTGCCAACTGATGATCGTATTCTGACGTACAAGTGCGAAAAATTCATTAACAGCAATTGGTCTTTCATAAATATCACCGTTTGTTGCGCCCACCTTAGCCAAAGAGTCCGCTTTCTCATTGCCCGGTATCGAGCAGTGAGAAGGGACCCACGCTAAGGTAATCTGAAACGATTTTCGGATAAAGCACTCAGATGTTCCCGTATTTTCCCTAGGAAATACGGAGAGTGCTTAACATCTTTCATCGGTCGGAGAGCCTCAATGGAACTGAGACTGTCCGTAAAGATGAAATAATGGTCCGTGGGCATTTTTTCGATAATCCCTAGGGTGTACTGAATTGCAGCCAATTCTGCGACGTAAACAGAAGCAGGATTATCAAGCTTATGGGAGACGGTTAAATTGTTATTGAAAATACCGAAGCCAGTGGACCCATCAAGAAGTGATCCGTCAGTGTAGAACATATTGTCGCAGTTGATGTGTCGATATTTATTAAAAAAAATTTTGGGGATCTGCTGCACGCGTAAATGATCCGGGATTCCACGAGTTTCTTCTATCATGGATGTATCGAAAAACACAGTAGAATCAGAAGTATTTGATAAGTCGACACAGTCGACAGTCTTCTCCGGAGAGAATTCGATACCTAGCTGTAAAGCCCAAGCAGACAAATTGTCCGAGGTATCTTGCAATGGTCCTTGCAAATCGGCAGCTTCGGCTCCTGTAACAGAGATTACACTGTCGTCTGCAAGTTGTCTTATCGTGCATGAATTTGCCAGACATTCGTCGATGTCATTTACATAAAAGTTGTAAAGAAGGGGGCTTAAACATGAGCCCTGGGGAAGACCCATGTAGCTTATGCGAAAAGTTGCCAAATCGCCGTGCGTAAAATGCATGTGCTTTTCGGACAACAAATTGTGCAAAAAATTGTTTAAAATTGGAGAAAATCCTTGTCGGTGAAGTTTGCCCGAAAGAATGTCAATAGAAACGGAATCAAAAGCCCCCTTAATATCCAAGAACGCAGACGCCATTTGTTCTTTGCGAGCATACGCCAGCTGAATATCTGTTGAAAGCAGCGCAAGACAATCATTCGTCCCTTTGGCACGGCGGAAGCCAAATTGAGTATCCGATAGTAGGCCATTTGATTCGACCCAATGGTCTAAACGACGGAGTATCATTTTTTCCATCAATTTCCGGATACAGGATAGCATTGCAATCGGCCTATAAGAGTTGTGATCAGAAGCTGGTTTCCCTGGTTTTTGGATGGCGATCACCTTCACTTGCCTCCAATCCTGCGGTACAATATTTTGCTCCAGGAACTTATTGAACAAGTTCAACAAGCGCCTCTTGGCATTGCCGGGTAGATTCTTCAACAAGTTGAATTTGATTCTATCTAACCCAGGCGCGATATTGTTACAGGACAGGAGGGCAACTGAAAATTCTGCCATCGTAAAAGGTGATTCTATCGCGTCGTGGCCCGGAGACGCATCACGAACAATATTTTGCTCAGGAACTGAGTCCGGACATACTTTCCTGGCAAAATCAAATATCCACCGACTTGAAGACTCCTCGCTTTCGTTGACCGTTACGCGATTCCGCATTCTTCGGGCTGTGTTCCAAAGAGTGCTCATCGATGTCTCCCTCGACGTCTCGTTCACGAACCGACGCCAATATCCGCGTTTTTTTGCTTTAGCCAAGCTTTTAAGCTTGGTATCAAGCTCCGAATACCGTATATAGTCGCCAGGTATACCTCCCTTCTGGTAGGCCAAAAACGCGTCGGATCTTTGCGTGTAGACATCGGAACACTCTTGGTCCCACCACGGAGTGGGAGGCCGTTCTTTAATCGTTACGCCGGGATATTTCTTCGTTTGGGCTTGCAACGCGGCGTCGAGAATCAAGCCCGCGAGGAGGTTGTATTCTTCAAGTGGTGGATATAACTGGGAATAATTTTTCCAGTCATATCATTCCACAACGTGCGTAAAAAATCTTTGTCAGAGCGGATATCGCGCGCAATATGGACCATGAAGCGTTTATGCGATAATTGAATGAAATTTGCAACTGCAGCAACCAGTCTTTTTTAAGGCTGCTAAATATATTTGGAAGAGCATAATGAATGGTTATTACTAAATTGCAACTTTGATTGCAGTTTGATGCTGCTGCAATTGCGCAGCAGTGTGATGTATATTACGATTCATTAACACTGTGCATCACAAGCGGTATATGCGAAACAAATCCGTAAATGTCTTCTTACAGCATCTCGATCATACTCATTTTTTTTTCTTCATCTATAATTTATTTGACACGGCACAAATACAATTTAATGTTTAACGGCGCCAATTATATCTGGTAGCTTACTTTCTAAAGTATCTTAATAACTAAAAGCAAATTTTTTATCCTCGCTGCCGACTACGAGCTGAAACTAAATCTAACTTAAAGCTAGAATGTTTTGCATTAAAAGCACTGATTTGTTGTTTGATGGTTTTCCATCGCCATAGGTAAGCAGCATATTGAATATGTTCCGCTGCTGGGCCAAGATATTACGGACTGGCATATTGGGTTTTCTCCCTCGGGACCTGAGAGTATCGTGCGGGTCTAGTTGCTGTTTCCGGATCCGGGGTCTTAACGTGTTCTTGTCGTTTGGTTGGATGTAGGCGGAAGGGAATAGGATTAAACTGGGGCGTGGATGGATTTCAGGAAAACGTATATAAGGGACATGTAGTATAGGTTACGGCTCGCCAAGACATCACGAACAGGAACAGCCGGCTGCCTACCTTCGGCCTGCAGGGAAGCTATTAATTTAGACCTGGCGTCACGGTGTACAGGGCATGACCAAACCACATGCTCTATGTCGTGATAATCCTCACCACAGGCACAGATACCACTTTCCCCGAGCCCAACACGACGGAGATGCGCGTCAAATCTATAGTGATTGGACATAAGCCGGGACATCACGCAAATGAAATCCCGACCTACATCCAACCCCTTGAACCACGGGTTCGTCGATACTTTGGGGATTATGGAATGTAACCACCTTCCCAATTCCCCTCTGGTCCAAGCATTTTGCCAACTGATGATCGTATTCTGACGTACAAGTGCGAAAAATTCATTAACAGCAATTGGTCTTTCATAAATATCACCGTTTGTTGCGCCCACCTCCGCTTTCTCATTGCCCGGTATCGAGCAGTGAGAAGGGACCCACGCTAAGGTAATCTGAAACGATTTTCGGATAAAGCACTCAGATGTTCCCGTATTTTCCCCAGGAAATACGGAGAGTGCTTAACATCTTTCATCGGTCGGAGAGCCTCAATGGAACTGAGACTGTCCGTAAAGATGAAATAATGGTCCGTGGGCATTTTTTCGATAACCCCTAGGGTGTACTGAATTGCAGCCAATTCTGCGACGTAAACAGAAGCAGGATTATCAAGCTTATGGGAGACGGTTAAATTGTTATTGAAAATACCGAAGCCAGTGGACCCATCAAGAAGTGATCCGTCAGTGTAGAACATATTGTCGCAGTTGATGTGTCGATATTTATTAAAAAAAATTTTGGGGATCTGCTGCACGCGTAAATGATCCGGGATTCCACGAGTTTCTTCTATCATGGATGTATCGAAAAACACAGTAGAATCAGAAGTATTTGATAAGTCGACACAGTCGACAGTCTTCTCCGGAGAGAATTCGATACCTAGCTGTAAAGCCCAAGCAGACAAATTGTCCGAGGTATCTTGCAATGGTCCTTGCAAATCGGCAGCTTCGGCTCCTGTAACAGAGATTACACTGTCGTCTGCAAGTTGTCTTATCGTGCATGAATTTGCCAGACATTCGTCGATGTCATTTACATAAAAGTTGTAAAGAAGGGGGCTTAAACATGAGCCCTGGGGAAGACCCATGTAGCTTATGCGAAAAGTTGCCAAATCGCCGTGCGTAAAATGCATGTGCTTTTCGGACAACAAATTGTGCAAAAAATTGTTTAAAATTGGAGAAAATCCTTGTCGGTGAAGTTTGCCCGAAAGAATGTCAATAGAAACGGAATCAAAAGCCCCCTTAATATCCAAGAACGCAGACGCCATTTGTTCTTTGCGAGCATACGCCAGCTGAATATCTGTTGAAAGCAGCGCAAGACAATCATTCGTCCCTTTGGCACGGCGGAAGCCAAATTGAGTATCCGATAGTAGGCCATTTGATTCGACCCAATGGTCTAAACGACGGAGTATCATTTTTTCCATCAATTTCCGGATACAGGATAGCATTGCAATCGGCCTATAAGAGTTGTGATCAGAAGCTGGTTTCCCTGGTTTTTGGATGGCGATCACCTTCACTTGCCTCCAATCCTGCGGTACAATATTTTGCTCCAGGAACTTATTGAACAAGTTCAACAAGCGCCTCTTGGCATTGCCGGGTAGATTCTTCAACAAGTTGAACTTGATTCTATCTAACCCAGGCGCGATATTGTTACAGGACAGGAGGGCAACTGAAAATTCTGCCATCGTAAAAGGTGATTCTATCGCGTCGTGGCCCGGAGACGCATCACGAACAATATTTTGCTCAGGAACTGAGTCCGGACATACTTTCCTGGCAAAATCAAATATCCACCGACTTGAAGACTCCTCGCTTTCGTTGACCGTTACGCGATTCCGCATTCTTCGGGCTGTGTTCCAAAGAGTGCTCATCGATGTCTCCCTCGACGTCTCGTTCACGAACCGACGCCAATATCCGCGTTTTTTTGCTTTAGCCAAGCTTTTGAGGTTGGTATCAAGCTCCGAATACCGTATATAGTCGCCAGGTATACCTCCCTTCTGGTAGGCCAAAAACGCGTCGGATCTTTGCGTGTAGACATCGGAACACTCTTGGTCCCACCACGGAGTGGGAGGCCGTTCTTTACTCGTTACGCCGGGATATTTCTTCGTTTGGGCTTGCAACGCGGCGTCGAGAATCAAGCCCGCGAGGAGGTTGTATTCTTCAAGTGGTGGATGATGTTGAATCGAATCGACCGCTTTTGAAATCATTTCCTCGTATAACTTCCAATCGACATTCCGTGTGAGGTCATACGGAATGTCAACTGGTCGCATGCGAGTTGACCCGTTATTAATTGATATAAGAATAGGCAAATGGTCGCTACCGTGAGGATCGAGGATTACCTTCCATGTGCAATCCAACCGTAGCGACGTCGAACATAAGGATAGATCCAAAGCGCTTGGGCGCGCTGGAGGTTTCGGGATACGTGTCATTTCGCCGTTGTTTAAAATAGTCATGTCGAAGTCATCGCAAAGGTTATAGATTAAAGAGGAGCGGTTATCATTGTAAGGGGAGCCCCAAGCCACGCCATGAGAGTTGAAGTCTCCCAAAATCAAACGTGCCGTTGCCCAACCTGTGCTCTGGGAGGAATATATATTGAGGCAATACAAAGCTCTTTACCTTGTATTGTCATTTGACATGCGACAACTTCGATGCCTGGAATCGAGGGGAGGTTAATACGATAGAAAGAATAGCACTTTTTAATCCCTAAAAGTACTCCTCCATATGGGGTGTCTCGATCAAGGCGAATAATATTAAAATCATGGAAGTTGAGATCAATATTTGAAGTAAGCCAAGTTTCACAAAGGAAAAATGCATTGCATTTGTTTTATTTATCAAAACATTAAACGAATCAATTTTTGGTTAAATACTTCTACAATTCCACTGTAAGACAGAGATAGAATCCTTCATATACGCAGTTGAATTGGGCATCGAAGGATACAATCGCTGCAAGGAGGGGCCATTGGGCAGTCAACTGCTTCAAAAATGATCTAACTGTTGAGAGGAATGCTGTAAGAAAAATTTTAATTGGATCGGGTACATTGAAAGTTTCAAAAATCCAGTCCACAATGCCAAAAAATTTCACTAATCCAGAGTTTGATTAATCAACAGGATGTGCAAAAGGAACAACTGGGGTTTTAGATGTTCCTGGCAGTGCTGGGAGCTCCTTCTGGGACTTTAAATTTGCAAGCCCAGGAGGAGTTTGCTTCGGTTTTTCCGCAGCACTGTTTGGTTTGCTTGTAACTTTCATTTCACTTTGAGAAATCTTAGGACCTTTTCTGGGAAGTTTAGGAGAGGAAATATTTTTCCTCTTTCTAGACTCCCCAGGATTGGCGTAAGATGTTCCCGCTGGTGAATCGTCAGAATCGGTTTCATCAGAGGACAACAGATCATAAGGGTTTGATGTAATGGGAGAAGTGGTAACGGTCTTCTTCAGCATCTCAGCGTAAGAACGCTTCGAACGCTCTTTGAGAGACCTCTTTATTTTATCCCTGCGCTGCATGTACACCGCACATGTCGAGAGCGCATGCTGACTCTCCCCACAGTGAATGCATTTTTCAGCATTTTTACTGCAGGAATCATCCGCATGATTCTCCCCACACTTGCCACAACGTGGCTTTTTGCAGCAGTAGGCGGCGGTGTGGCCTAACTGCTTACAATTCAGGCAGTTCATGACGCGAGGCACATATAATCGCACAGGGAGACGAATCCGGTGGATCGAGACGTGGCTTGGTAGCGCTGACCCGGCGAACGTAACTCGAAACGAGTCTGACGGGGTGTACACTGTTTTGCCACCGATGATCGATGCTGACCGCAATTGCTTGCAGTCGAGCACCTTTACATCGGGACAGGTTTTGTTTTTAAAGCACCCTTTGGCACTTGCCAGTATACACTCGACGGACAGACTCGAATCGGTTATGACACCGTCGATCTCCACGTCTCGTGCGGGTATGTAAACGCGATACTCGCGTGTGAAGAGCTCAGAGCAAGCTATATCGTTGGCCTCTTTCAGGTTACTGACCACGACACGGAGCTTGTTAGGCCGGACCTTGGAAATTTCGGTCACGCCCTTGTACTCCTTCGTCAGGTCTTTAGAAATCTGCAAGAGGTTCAACTGTTTCGATTTCGGTCCCGCCTTTGGCCGAAAATAGACAGCATAGCTGCCCTGGGCTCCGTCTGGGTAAAGTCTGGGGCGAGGGGGGACTGAAGAATGAACAGGGGAGGGGGTAACAGAAGGGTCAGGGTCAGAGGGGTTTGGGGATGGTGGCGCGGGAGGCGAGGGATCTACATCCATCCCGCTAAGTCTAGCGCACTAGCGCCGACAAGAGCACGTACCTTTTTACTTCTCCCTTCCAATAAGGTTGGTTGTCCGATCGTTCGAAGTTGCAGCCGTTACAGCCAGCAGCACCAATACAGCAGCACCAAACAGCCACCAGCAGCGAGCTAGGTGTGAGATCACTCCACACAGCGATACAACTCACTGTCAACTGATGGCTTCTTCTTTTTCCTCTTTTGTGTCTCGTCCACTGCTGTAGCACAATTCAGCCAGCAGCCAAATCGGCTTACGCACCAGCTGGTAGTCACGATGCGAAACAGTTGCACAAAGGCGCGACCTTGAACCCGGATTTATTTCACTCGACCAGGCAAACAATGCCAACACTTGTTCACACGTTTTTTGTTTTATATTCTATCGGAGCGATCACCGATCACACGTCCGATACTGATGCGTGTTCGGCACAGAATGGATCATACTCATGGTTCATAACAATTTACAGAAGGGGCATCTTTGCCGATTGAGGATTCCGGTCTTTCTCTGGTTAAACTCCGTCTTCTTACAGTATCATGAAATACAAACAATCTTCATATTCATATACTTGACCATGGATTCCGACGAAACCTTCGGAAAATTAAAATTCTTTCTGCTTTGTTTATTTTAAACATTTAACAAGGCTGAAATTATTACCTGTTATCAAACATTTATGAATTGACATTTATGAATTGATTATACGATTTTTTTTATGTTTCTTTCAACAGAGTCGACTTGAGCACATCGATTAGTGAGTTTTCGACTTAGAATTATGCCTTACGGCAACATATATAGGGGTACAAACTGTAAAACCGAAAGCATCGAGTGCGTCACGAATATTGTCCACTTTCAAAAGTTCTGAACTCAGCTAGTTTCCAACGGATTCCGTTTATTTTGAAAGCAAAAATAATATACTGCACAAATACGGAAAAATATATCGCTTCACACCATTAAAATGATTAACCCTAATCGAGTGTATTTCCAAAGCTATTGCAAAAAAATATTGACATAAGACAGGCTGTCGTAATTCTACGTTAACCTTGCGGTCGTTTCGTATAAACAACCTCTTCCACTTTTTTATCTAACTGTTAGGTGGATTGATCGAAAAACTAAAAACGCCAGAAGTAAGGCCTTGTTCTATGAAATAATTTTGCTAAAGACATTGAGTACATTAAACCAATTTTTCACAGTCAAATCTAGAACGATCACGATTTTTCGAGTTTAGACCACTGTGCACTGTGGGATTTTCGAATAAATCTTTCCACCAATTGTTAATGTTTTGAAATATAACCCTTGGTATGAGTAGACATTATTTTGGAAGTTTTTTCATTAAATGGTGGTTGAAAAACGTGCTTAACAATAAGTATTTCGTCGTTTCCATATCACTTTTTTGCACTTTACCACCTTCAAAAGGGCATTACTCAAAAATGTACCGTACGATGATTTTGAAATTTTGGCCAGAGATTCTGGATGTCATAACGAATCGAATGGTGTATTAGATTCTTTGGTGCATTTTTTTTAGAATAACGGTCTGTCGATCAAACCGCTCATTCCACAACCGACCATAAATCGTCATTTTACTCCTCAAATACCTCAGATGCGACCGTTATACAATAATTTTAACAATCGACCTATACCCCTGGCGATAAATCAAAGACCTACACAAAATTTCCGATCATATTTACAACAAAATCGACAATTATATAACCCTCAACAAAACCGACAACCATACAATCCACAAATAAATCGACAACCCTTCAACCAATAGTACCCGTACCGACAACAAAACCCCCCAAGCAACTTTCAACAACAACAGCCTCCCAGACCAAGAGTAGAACCACAGGACGTCGACTCATCCATACGTAATTTTTTTTTTTTTTTTAAAGGTAGCGGGGAAATTTGCAAACAGACACCTGAGAAGAGAACTCAGGGTGTGGGGATGAGACTAGGGGAGAGATGCTGGGGTAGTTACACTCCCCCAGACACCTACTTATCCCTGTCCCGACCCACTAAAACCACTCCAGTCTCCAGCCCTGGTCTTCCCGGAACGACGGTTAAGTATTACGTCGGGAAGTGGCTTTTGTGCGTGATGCACCCTCTTTACTCTTATAACCTCCTAGCTAACTACCTGGAGACTGGTAATTAGCTACCACTGGCGTGTTGGTGGTTGACCCGCCACACACGTTGCAGCTCCAGAACAATCTGAGAGGCGGCCGCACAGACCGCGTTCCAGATGTCCGGGTCGTCGCACATCCTCCGGACTAGATTGTCCGGAGTAGTGCCAGGCCCGCTCACAGCCATCATGTTGCTCCTCGCTCTTACGAAACGGGGGCATACGAAGAAGACATGCTCAGCAGTCTCCTCCTCCTCCACGCACTCGGGACACATGGGGGACACCGCGTGTCCGAACCTGTGCAGATATTGCCTGAACAAACCATGGCCTGACAGGATTTGTGTCAGGTGGAAGTTCACTTCACCATGTCGTCTCCCGACCCAGCCGGATATCTCCGGTATGAGTCGGTGCGTCCATCTGCCCTTTGTGGAGTTGGACCATTCCCGCTGTCAGCGGAGCATCGAGAATGACCTTCTGGTACCTCGTATGCCCCTTGTGTCACGTTGGTCGAAACACTCTCTGTCCTCCTTGATGGCGATGCTGATGGGCATCATGCCGGACAAGACACATATTGCATCGTATGACACCGTACGATACGCACTCGCAACTCTCAGGCACATGAGCCTGTAGGTACTTTCCAGTTTACCACGGTAACTGTTAGTACCTAGCGCTCTGGACCACACTGGCCCACCATACCTAAGTATGGACGAAACCACGCTGGCAAGAAGTCTTCGCTTGCTGCCATAAACCGCTGAGCTATTGGACATCATACGAGATAGTGCTGCAATAGCCGATGAGGCCCTCTTACAGGCATAGCCGACGTGACTCCCGAACGTGAGCTTGTCGTCCACCATAACCCCCAAGAGCTTCAGGGATCGCTTCGAGGTGATGGTGCAGTCTCCGACTCTGACCACCGCCTGTTGCTCCGATTTACGGTTGTTCACAACCGTGACCTCCGTCTTATGATGCGAGAGCTCCAGTTTCCTGGAGCGCATCCAGTCCTCGACCTTGCGTATACAGTGCGCGGCCGTCAACTCAACCTCCTCGATAGACTCGCCGTAAACCTCCAGCGTTATGTCGTCTGCAAAGCCGACGATCACAACCCCTACAGGGAACTTGAGTTTTAACACTCCGTCATACATGACATTCCACAACACCGGGCCCAGGATAGAACCTTGCGGAACTCCTGCGGTTATTGGGACGCACTTCCGACCCTCCTCTGTGTCGTAAACAAGTACTCGATTCTGGAAATAATTTTCCAGAATCTTGTACAGCGACACCGGTACATGGATGCTCCTGAGCGCGAGCGCTATGGAGTCCCAACTGGCACTATTGAACGCATTCTTCACGTCGAGCGTGACGATTGCGCAATAGCGTATTCCCCTTCTCTTGCGCTGGATTGCTACCTCCGCCGTCTTGATGACGGAAGAGATTGCGTCCAGCGTGGACCTGCCCATACGGAAGCCGAACTGGTTACTTGCCAGACCGTGTACACCCTCCGTGTACCTCACCAGTCTGTTGAGGATGATCCTCTCAAGCACCTTGCCCGCGGTGTCCAGCAGGCAGATAGGCCATACGTTAGTTTAAAATAGTTTATTTGACACAACACGATACAATTTATGTTTAACTGAGCCAAGTACATTTTTTTTAATTCTAAGTTAGCAGGGAAAAGAGGGAGGCACATTTTTTATATCTCGCGGACGACTACGAGCTAGTGGGGATTTAAGGTGAGAGGAGGGGAGTTACAATTTTGATTTTAACTATATTGAGTAAAAGGATTTATTTATTTGCACATGCCTAAGCAGTGATGTTCCATTTGAGCAGTTTTGGTCTGAGGTGTCTGCGTGAACATGAAGATGCCAAGTCTTCGTTTAAGTGTCTCCAGCACGGTGTATCATTTTCATTCAGTTTATGATAGGAATTGTAATCTATAAAATAGATAAAAAAAAATCAAATTTTAATTCCAGCATTTTTTATAAACCCGTATAGCTGTGTCATGTACTGGAGATCACCGCTTCCCAGAATGTCTCTAACGGGTATATTCGGTTGTTTTCCTCGGGCCCGAAGGGAATCTACAAGCTCGGACCTAACACCACAGTATTCGGTACACGACCAAACAACATGCTCGATGTCATGGTAGCCATCGCCACAAACGCAGTGATTACTGTCTACAAGCCCTATACGAAAGAGTTGCGTGTTTAACGTATAGTGATTGGACATAAGTCTGGACATCACGCGAATGAAGTTCCGACCTACATACAACTCCTTGAACCATGCTTTCGTCGATACCTTAGGTAAAATGGAATGTAGCCACCGTCCCAGTTCATCTGAGTTCCATGATAATTGCCAACTGTTGAGTGTTCTCTGACGCAAAATGCTATAAAATTCATCATAAGCAATTGGTCTATTATAAATATCGCCATCAATAGCACCCACCTAAGCTAAAGCGTCAGACTTTTCATTGCCCGGAATGGAACAATGAGAAGGGACCCACGCTAAGGTAACCCGGTAATTTTTATCTGTTAAAGCACTTAAAAATCGCCGTATACTCCCCAGGAAATACGGAGTGTGCTTCACAGTCTTTCAGAGCCTCAATGGCACTGAGACTGTCTGTGAAGATGAAGTAGTGGTCTATAGGCAGGGTTTCGATGATCCCAAGAGAGTACTGAATAGCAGCAAGTTCTGCGACGTACACGAAAACAGGAGCATCGAGTTTGTAAGAGGCGGTAAAATTTTCATGATAAGCACCGAAGCCAGTGGACTCATCTAGATTAGATCCGTCAGTGTAAAACCTTTTATCAAAACTAACATGTTTAAACTTATTGGAAAAAAATTTAGGGATCTCGGGATACCAGTAATGTCTTTTTTCATGGTGGTGTCGAAGAATATAGCATTGTCAGAAGTACTTAAAGTGCGACATTGTAGGAAACGTATGAAGAAGGGTTAATATGTTGAGCCCTATAGTCAAAATATAAAGTCAAAAACCTGGATTGAGATTGAAGGTCGACCAACCTCTCGAAATTTTCAATTACTAATGGGTTCATAACTGTGCATCGAATTAGCAGCCGGTAAGCGAGATTCCAAAAGCGATGTTTCAACGGAAGAATACCCGCTAGCACTTCAAGACTCATCGTATGGGTCGACTGCATGCAGCCTTAGGCAATACGCAAACAACGTTATTGTATTCGCTCCAGTTTGATCAGATGTCAACATCGTTGTTTCGTAAAACCTCAGAAGGTCTCCTGGGTGGGCACCCCACCAGTTTCCGGTAATCGTACGAAGAAAATTAATCCTCTGTTGGCATTTTCGTGTCGATATCTAATATGGCGAGCCCAGGTGCATTTAGAGTCGAACCAGACCCCGAGACATTTAGCGACTAAAACCTGAGAGATCGTTTTACCCGTTATTAGGAGCTGCAGCTGAGCTAGGTTATGCTTCCTAGAATAAACGACCAGCTCAGTATTCTCCGGAGAGAATTCGATACCCAGCTTAAGAGCCCATTCAGACAAATTGTCTAAGGTATCTTGCAATGGTCCTTGCAGATCGTTAGCCTCGCTACCAGTAATGGATACAACGCTATCGTCTTCAAGTTGCCTTAGCGTGCATGAATTTGCAAGACATTCATCAATGTCATTGACGTAAAAATTATATAAGAGAGGACTTAAACATGAGCCCTGGGGAAGGCCCATGTAACTAATTCGGGATGTTGTCGAATCACCATGTGAGAAATACATACGCTTTTCTGACAACAAATTGAGCAAAAAGTTATTCAAATTTGGTGAAAGTTTCTGCGCATGAAGTTTCTCGCTTAAAACTTCTACAGAGACAGAGTCAAAAGCCCCCTTAATATCCAAGAACGCAGAAGCCATTTGCTCTTTTCGAGCAAATGTGAGTTGAATTTCAGTAGAAAGCAACGCTAGGCAATCGTTCGTCCCTTTGCCCCGGCGAAAGCCAAATTGAGTATCTGAAAGTAAACCGTTTGTTTCGACCCGTTTGTCTAACCGTAAGAGGATCATTTTCTCCATTAATTTCCGGAGGCAAGAGAGCATCGCAATCGGCCTATATGAATTGTGATCAGAGGCAGGTTTCCCGGGTTTCCGAATAGCAATGACTTTTACCTCCCTCCAGTCGTGCGGAGCAATATTTAGCTCAAAAAACTTGTTGAACAAATTCAACAAGCGTCTTTTGCAGAGTCGGGTAGATCGGGTAGTCGGGTTGAAGACAGGTTGAATTTTATTCTATCTAACCCTGGAGCCTTATTGTTGCACGACAGGAGAGCCATTGAAAATTGTAACATCGAAAATGGAGGCTCATCCGTAGTTACAAACCGCCGCAAGTATCCGCGTTTTTTCGCTTTCATCTAGCTCTTCATCTGCCTGTCGAGTACCTCGTACCTTCGAAGCAGCTTGATAGAGCCGTACTTTCGGTAGTCCTTATATGCCGCGGACATTTGCGCGTACAGTTCAGAGCACTCTTTGTCCCACCATTTGGTAGGAGGGCGCCGTCTAATCGTTACTCCGGGTATCAGTTTCGTCTGAGCTTGAGTCGCGGTGTCGATGATCAAGCCAGAAAGGAGCGCGTATTCTCCCTCCGGAGGAAGTTCCTCGTAAGACTCGATGGATTTCGCAATAATCAACTCATAAGACTTCCAATCAATATTACGTGTAAGGTCGTATTAAATATTGATTGGATCCGGGGGAGTTGAACCATTAGGAATTGAAATAACGATTGGAAGATGATCACTACCGTATGGATCATTGATTACTTTCCACTGGCAATCTAACGCTAGTGATGTTGAGGAAAGGGATAGGTCAAGCACGCTTTCACGTGCTGGAGGATTAGGTATACGTGTCGCTTCCCCAGTATTCAAAAGTGTCATATTGAAGTCGTCGATCAAGTTGCAAATTAAAGAAGATCGGTTGTCGTCGTACAGCGACCCCCATAGCGAACAGTGAAAGTTAAAATCTCCCAATATAAAAAAGGCGCGGGAAGCAATTCTTCTATATCAGAAAGTTGCCTCTGATCAATCCGCACGGATGGAGGAATATATATCGAAGCAAGTCAAAAGTCTTTACCATTCATATTCGTTTGAATGACAACGACTTCAATATTCGAGATCGAGGGGAGGTCGATTCTAAAAAAAGAATAGCACTTTTTGATCAAGTTTCACAGAGCGCAAACGCGTCACAATTGTGAATGTTTATCAAATGAGAATATATAATATAATAGATTGAATTTGGGGATGATACTTCTACAATTACACTGTAATACAGTGATAAAATTCCTAACATCTATCGCCGTATTTGTCATCGAAAGATATGATAGCTGAAATGAGGGGCCAAGTTGCTGCTAGTTGCTTCAAAAAGGTTTTCACTGTAGGAAGAAGGGCAAGAAGAATATTTTGAAGGGGATCTGGTATGTTGAATGTTTTAAATATCCAGTCCACAATATCAGAGAATTTTATAAACCCTGTTTCTTTTCTATTTTCTGATCGAGCAATGGGTGCACGAGGGGTTTTTTGGTGCCCCAGGAAGCGGTGGGTACTCCTGGTTTGATTTGAAATTAAAACCGGGGGGTACTTGCTTCGGTTTTTCTTCACCGCTTCCTTTTTGTGTTGTCTTATTGGTCATTCCGCTAGGGGTTATCTTACGACCTTTGCGAGAAAGATTAGGAGAGTTAATAATTCTCCTCTTCCTTGATCCTTCTGGCATGGCATAAGAACACCCTTCGACGGGATCGTCAGATGTACCCTCATCGGTTGGCAGAAAGGAAAAGATGTTTCCTGTCGAGGGTGGCTCAGCCCTCTTAAGCATTTCTGCACAAGAGCGCTTTGATCGTTCCTTGAGGGAACGCTTAATTTTTTTCTCGCGCTGTTTGTACGCGGGACATGCCGGAAGGTCATGCCGAGTTCCCTCGCAATAGAGACACTTTTCAGTATCCTCACTGCAAGCGGACTCAGCATGATTGCCTCCGCACTTGCTGCAGCAGTAGGTGGCTGTATGACCTAACTGCTTGCAGTTTTGGCAATGCATGACCCGCGGTACGAACAGGCGTACAGGCAGACGAACCCTGTCCAAAGAGATGTAGTTCGGCAGTGCGGATCCGGCGAATGTTACACGGAAGGAATCCGAAGGGAGGAATTTATTCTTCCTTTCTTCGATGGATACTGAATGCAATTGCTTGACATCCAGTATCTTTACATCTTGAATCAGGGGTTCTTGAAGCAGCCAACCCCGTGACGCAAAATGTCATCGACCGTGAATTTCCTTCGGTAACCATACCGTCGATCTCCACGTCCTTGGCAGGGATGTACACGCGGTACCCTCTCGTGAAGAGCTCGTAGCTAGCAATTGCATTTGCTTGCTTCAAGCTACTCACGACAACTCACAGTTTGTTCGGTCTAACCTTAATAATTTCGGTTACGTCCGAAAACTGTTTTGTCAGGTCCTTGCCGATATGTATTATATTGAGAGGCTTCTTAATGGGCCTGAAAAAAACTATGAACGGACCTTTCGAAGCATCTGGGTAAGCTTTCACCCGTATTTCCGGTACCTGTGGTAAAGGGATAGGTAGCGGGGAAGGTAGAGGGGAATTGATGGGGGAGATCTCAATCTCTTCCCCATTTGTTTCCACATCCAGGAATAGTTGCACCTGCATGTCGTCCATTTTGCGGGAGCGTTACGCTCTACCGCACACAAACGATAAATATTCGAATTTGTGGGGGGGGGGATCAAGTAGTTGATATTAAATTTTAAAAACAATTTTTCAAACTACAATGGATCAAAATTTAGAAAAAAGACAGAAATACTAATACTAACAACAATAGTAATTATAATAATAATAATAATAATATTTATATTTTATATTTATTTTAATATTTCATCTTCGACATAAAACATCGTACAGACAATTTAACTTATGTACTAATTCTTAGTCTAAACACATATTTCGACACACCAAAATCAAACATGTTTATCACATCATTAAAATAATTGCAACAGACATCCAATGGGTTATTCATTCCCTAGAGAGTGCGGTGATTTGGTCGGTGGAAAAACTCAGGTTGACGTAGCATTCGAAGGGGTGTGTTGAATCTCAATTTTCCAAGAATTTCCGCGCAATCTATTCGATCTGTTAGCACATCAAATATAAGCATACGTTGGAGGAAAACTCGTCTACTCGACAATGTGGGCAAATCGATCAATATACAGCGGCTTTCATACGATGGTAGGTTAGTTCTGTCCCTCCAGTTTAGAGATCGAAGAGCATATCGGAGAAAGTGTTTCTGAACTTGTTGAAGGTTGATGTGTATTGCATGAAACGGCGCCCACACTTGCACCGCATATTCCAGGACACTGCGCACGAACGAGCAATACAGTATCTTTAGCGTGTAAATATTGTCGAAGAATTTCGAATTTCGCTTCAATCAACCCAATAGGGAGTAAGCTTTAGCCGTGACTGCAGAAATGTGCTCCGTAAAACCTTAATTTGCTACCGACAAGCACTCATAAATCTTTCCCTGTGGTCGTGCGGGCCAAGCTCGTTGACGCCATTTTGTACTCGAAGGCAATCGGTGCACGCAAGCGGCTGAATGAGATCACGCAACATTTGGTCACATTGGCTTCCGTTCCGTTCAAGCCACACTATTCCAGAAGCATGTCGATATCCATTTGGAGCGCACAACAGTCAGCCTCCGTTGTGACTACAAGGTTAAACTGGAGGTCGTTAGCGTACAATAATTTTGGAGATTTCAGCTTTGTGCAGAGATCGTCTATAAACAGTATGAACAACAGAGGGCCCAGAATACTGCCTTGAGGTACTCCTGAAAGAATCTCAAAAGGTGTAGAATACGTTTCACCTACCTTCACCGAAGAATTACGTCCGGTAAGGTACGACGAAATCCATTGTGTCAGCCACTCCGGAAGTCCTATCCGCTTGAGCTTTTCGACAGCTAAAGTATGTGGCACCTTGTCGAATGCTTTGGCAAAGTCAATGTAAATCGCGTCGCTTTGCTGCCGTTTTTCCATCCGATTTACAAGGGTCGAAACATAACTCATCAAATTTGTCGTAGTAGAACGCCTTTGAACAAATCCGTGCTGATCAGCTGAGATAACGTGTTTAACAGATTGGTAGAGCACATCGTGTACCATGCTTTCGAAAACTTTCGGCAAACAACTTAATATAGAAATTCCGCGATAATTTTCTACATCTTTGAGCGAACAAAATATAATATGATATATTATATATATAATAATAATAACAATAATAATAATAATATTAATAATAATAATATTGATAGTGATTATATTAATAATAATGATAAAAATTCTAAAGTGAATACTTCACCGAACGTCTAAGTCACGACCTCACGGCTGATAGTAGGATCAATCGAGTGTCTCCGCTGAACAAACAATGACGATCCAGCTTCGTGTTGCGACACAGTGGCCGTATCTTACACGCGACCTTGTAGATGCCACTTGTAGTTGACTTCCACTCGCTCGATCGTATGGTGGTCCGTGTTGCTTGCGGGGTAACAGCGGTGCAGGAGAATTATTCTTGCTGATATATCAGCAGCGTATCAGATCACTGGCGGGGTAGCCTGCCCCTACCAGTGTGCAGAAGATGTTTCTGCCGATATACTGCAGGCTATTGTTATCGCACAGCACAAGAACTAATCGACAAAAAAACACCCGTACGATAACTCGTGTATTGTTATTTTGCGAATCAAACGGAGATAAACAATTTGCTTCTAATCGAGACGAAAGCAAAACAACGAATGGCATCCATACCACTCACGGAACGCGACGAGAGACAGGACACAACACTTATTGTTCTTACAAAACATAAAAAAGGAATTTGATTTACCTTTTTAGTCGACCGGTTTCGGGCAGCGATCTTGCCCATCAGCTGGACGATGTCCGACTAGTTGCGCATAGTAGTTGTTGTCTTCTATATATCACAATTTCACCACTGTTACAGCTTTGTCAGGTGGAAGAGCGAAGAGAGTATTGGGGGATCATCCTCATTCATTAATGGATTGTCGGCGGTGGTGATGTACATTGATTCCCATGCGTTTAGGTTCGATGTTTTTCGTACATTTTTTAATAATTTTGCATTTTCCCAGTCGATGGCATGGTTTTGGGATATGGTGTGTGCTGCCACGCTCGATTCATTAGCCCGATCGTTGTCAACTGCATTCTTATGCTCTCGCAGTCGCACTTTTAATTTCCGTCGTGTTTGGCCAATGTAAACCGCGGAGCAGTTTTTGCAGGGGATTTGGTAGACACCTGATTTTTCATCCGGGGGTACTTTGTCTTTTGAATTGCACAACAGATCTTTCAAGGTGTTTTCACTTTTGTAAACAGCATAGAAATCATGTTTCTGTAGTACGGATTGGACGGGATTGGTTATTTTTGGGTAAAATGGAAGACTGATTCTATGCTGTTCTTCTTTTTCCGGTTTTAGTGTTGTGCAATTTAGCCTGTGTTTTTTCCGTTGATGTTTTCGGAGAATTTTGTTTACAAAGTCTTTGTCATACCCATTCAACTCAGCAGCTTTATGTATCCTGTTTCTCTCGGTTTCAAAATCTTTTCTGTCCATCGGTATGTTGTATAGGCGGTGTGCCATAGAATGGAATGCTGCTTGCTTCTGGGCGCCGTAATGGTTAGAGTCGGATGTTATGTATCTGTCTGTGGCTGTTGGTTTTCGGTATATTGAGAACTTCAGTGTGTTATCTCCGTTTCTCTTTATCGTCAGATCCAAGAATGGCAGTGACCCATCGGTTTCTTTCTCTACCGTAAACTTTATCGTTCTGTGACGGGAGTTCAACAACTCGAGTGTTTGTATAAGATAGCGTTCTTTCACGACTGCAAAAATATCGTCCACATAGCGTTTCCACACTCGAGGGAAGTATTTCTCGGTCGATAGTGCCACCTCAAAGTCACTCATAAAAAGGTCTGCCAAAAGTGGGGATAACTTGTTGCCCATACTGAGCCCAAATACTTGCCTGTAAAACCTCCCCCTGCACGAAAAGAAGTTTTGGTTCATACAGGTTTCGGTAATCAGCAAATATGCTTCGATGTGATTGGGTGGTGCTTTCTTGCGTTCTAGGTGTCTGCGCAAGCTGTTCAATGCATCAGTCACTGGAACGCTGGGGAACAGAGCAGTGACATCAAATGAAACTAGAGCTTCACCTCTTCTTATCTCTACATCTTTTAGATAATCCACCAGTTCTACGGAGTTTTTAACGCTCATACCATGTGTTACGGGGTAATTTTTCATTTCGTCCACCACCCATGCAGCCATTTTTTCCGTCGGTGTGCAAATGTTTGACGATATAGGACGCATCGCCAGTGGACTTTTATGGATTTTTGGCAGGCAATACAAGGACGCAACTTTCGGGTTGGGGACATGAAACTTACGTTCTAATTTATCCTCTCCCATCAGACGCGCAACCTTTTGCCGAACAGTGTTAGCTTCTTCTGTCATTGTATTGAGTGGATCTTTGGGTTTCCCGTTTTTAAACTTGTACTCTTCGTACGGGCCAGCAGCGATCATATCTAAAACACGAGCATCGTAATCTTGTTTATCCATGATCACCACTGCATTCCCCTTATCCGCACGAGAGTATACAACATCACGGGCCTTAAGGTGGCGTATTGTACACCACGCATCAAAACTCAGCTGTTTATCGTCCTTCTGTGCGCGTGTTACATTCGACATACAACGTTCAACATCATGACGAATTGCTGATTTAGATGCGAAACTGTTGTACTGAATGGCACTTTCAATATTGTTTACTGTATCGGCAACAGGGGGGCACGAAGGGGAAACAGCAAAATTCAATCCCTTGTTCAACAACTCCAACTCCGGCTGTGTGAGTTGGGTGGACGATAAATTGACGACAAAATTATCGATGTGTTGTGGAGATCGCTTTGCTTTTCTTGGTGCTTGCGTTTGTGAGAGGGCCAACAATTTTTTACGGTGTCTTCTTTTCGTAGCTATGACGTGCCAACGGAGATTGCGACTTGTTCTACACATCATAGTTTGCCAACACTCTTTCTTTCCCTCCATACACTGATGAACGATACACTCTGTGGTATTATGGTAGACGGTTTGCTTAAGCAGCTCTAAGTGAAGTGAATATAGCTGTTCTTCGACTATGGATAGAGCTTTGTGTTTGAATTTTATTTCTTCTGCCAGCCAAATCTTCCTAGCACTTTTGGCGGCTTTCACACTAGATTCACTTATCACGCACGGTTTAATTTGAATAAACTTGGGGATTAAACCTCTTCTCTGACATTTTGTGAGGAATTGTATATCCAACAACAATTTTCTTTTCTTCGCAACTAATCGGCCATAAAGGCGAAAGCACCTCCAGGTTGTAGCCTTCATATCACAATATTCATTGGTTTGTGCCAACGTAAGAACCCCGATAACACTCACGGAACGCGACGAGAGACAGGACACAACACTTATTGTTCTTACAAAACATAAAAAAGGAATTTGATTTACCTTTTTAGTCGACCGGTTTCGGGCAGCGATCTTGCCCATCAGCTGGACGATGTCCGACTAGTTGCGCATAGTAGTTGTTGTCTTCTATATATCACAATTTCACCACTGTTACAGCTTTGTCAGGTGGAAGAGCGAAGAGAGTATTGGGGGATCATCCTCATTCATTAATGGATTGTCGGCGGTGGTGATGTACATTGATTCCCATGCGTTTAGGTTCGATGTTTTTCGTACATTTTTTAATAATTTTGCATTTTCCCAGTCGATGGCATGGTTTTGGGATATGGTGTGTGCTGCCACGCTCGACCATATCCCAAAACCATGCCATCGACTGGGAAAATGCAAAATTATTAAAAAATGTACGAAAAACATCGAACCTAAACGCATGGGAATCAATGTACATCACCACCGCCGACAATCCATTAATGAATGAGGATGATCCCCCAATACTCTCTTCGCTCTTCCACCTGACAAAGCTGTAACAGTGGTGAAATTGTGATATATAGAAGACAACAACTACTATGCGCAACTAGTCGGACATCGTCCAGCTGATGGGCAAGATCGCTGCCCGAAACCGGTCGACTAAAAAGGTAAATCAAATTCCTTTTTTATGTTTTGTAAGAACAATAAGTGTTGTGTCCTGTCTCTCGTCGCGTTCCGTGAGTGTTATCGGGGTTCTTACGTTGGCACAAACCAATGAATATTGTGATATGAAGGCTACAACCTGGAGGTGCTTTCGCCTTTATGGCCGATTAGTTGCGAAGAAAAGAAAATTGTTGTTGGATATACAATTCCTCACAAAATGTCAGAGAAGAGGTTTAATCCCCAAGTTTATTCAAATTAAACCGTGCGTGATAAGTGAATCTAGTGTGAAAGCCGCCAAAAGTGCTAGGAAGATTTGGCTGGCAGAAGAAATAAAATTCAAACACAAAGCTCTATCCATAGTCGAAGAACAGCTATATTCACTTCACTTAGAGCTGCTTAAGCAAACCGTCTACCATAATGCCACAGAGTGTATCGTTCATCAGTGTATGGAGGGAAAGAAAGAGTGTTGGCAAACTATGATGTGTAGAACAAGTCGCAATCTCCGTTGGCACGTCATAGCTACGAAAAGAAGACACCGTAAAAAAATTGTTGGCCCTCTCACAAACGCAAGCACCAAGAAAAGCAAAGCGATCTCCACAACACCTCGATAATTTTGTCGTCAATTTATCGTCCACCCAACTCACACAGCCGGAGTTGGAGTTGTTGAACAAGGGATTGAATTTTGCTGTTTCCCCTTCGTGCCCCCCTGTTGCCGATACAGTAAACAATATTGAAAGTGCCATTCAGTACAACAGTTTCGCATCTAAATCAGCAATTCGTCATGATGTTGAACGTTGTATGTCGAATGTAACACGCGCACAGAAGGACGATAAACAGCTGAGTTTTGATGCGTGGTGTACAATACGCCAGCTTAAGGCCCGTGATGTTGCATACTCTCGTGCGGATAAGGGGAATGCAGTGGTGATCATGGATAAACAAGATTACGATGCTCGTGTTTTAGATATGATTGCTGCTGGCCCGTACGAAGAGTACAAGTTTAAAAACGGGAAACCCAAAGATCCACTCAATACAATGACAGAAGAAGCTAACACTGTTCGGCAAAAGGTTGCGCGTCTGATGGGAGAGGATAAATTAGAACGTAAGTTTCATGTCCCCAACCCGAAAGTTGCGTCCTTGTATTGCCTGCCAAAAATCCATAAAAGTCCACTGGCGATGCGTCCTATATCGTCAAACATTTGCACACCGACGGAAAAAATGGCTGCATGGGTGGTGGACGAAATGAAAAATTACCCCGTAACACATGGTATGAGCGTTAAAAACTCCGTAGAACTGGTGGATTATCTAAAAGATGTAGAGATAAGAAGAGGTGAAGCTCTAGTTTCATTTGATGTCACTGCTCTGTTCCCCAGCGTTCCAGTGACTGATGCATTGAACAGCTTGCGCAGACACCTAGAACGCAAGAAAGCACCACCCAATCACATCGAAGCATATTTGCTGATTACCGAAACCTGTATGAACCAAAACTTCTTTTCGTGCAGGGGGAGGTTTTACAGGCAAGTATTTGGGCTCAGTATGGGCAACAAGTTATCCCCACTTTTGGCAGACCTTTTTATGAGTGACTTTGAGGTGGCACTATCGACCGAGAAATACTTCCCTCGAGTGTGGAAACGCTATGTGGACGATATTTTTGCAGTCGTGAAAGAACGCTATCTTATACAAACACTCGAGTTGTTGAACTCCCGTCACAGAACGATAAAGTTTACGGTAGAGAAAGAAACCGATGGGTCACTGCCATTCTTGGATCTGACGATAAAGAGAAACGGAGATAACACACTGAAGTTCTCAATATACCGAAAACCAACAGCCACAGACAGATACATAACATCCGACTCTAACCATTACGGCGCCCAGAAGCAAGCAGCATTCCATTCTATGGCACACCGCCTATACAACATACCGATGGACAGAAAAGATTTTGAAACCGAGAGAAACAGGATACATAAAGCTGCTGAGTTGAATGGGTATGACAAAGACTTTGTAAACAAAATTCTCCGAAAACATCAACGGAAAAAACACAGGCTAAATTGCACAACACTAAAACCGGAAAAAGAAGAACAGCATAGAATCAGTCTTCCATTTTACCCAAAAATAACCAATCCCGTCCAATCCGTACTACAGAAACATGATTTCTATGCTGTTTACAAAAGTGAAAACACCTTGAAAGATCTGTTGTGCAATTCAAAAGACAAAGTACCCCCGGATGAAAAATCAGGTGTCTACCAAATCCCCTGCAAAAACTGCTCCGCGGTTTACATTGGCCAAACACGACGGAAATTAAAAGTGCGACTGCGAGAGCATAAGAATGCAGTTGACAACGATCGGGCTAATGAATCGAGCGTGGCAGCACACACCATATCCCAAAACCATGCCATCGACTGGGAAAATGCAAAATTATTAAAAAATGTACGAAAAACATCGAACCTAAACGCATGGGAATCAATGTACATCACCACCGCCGACAATCCATTAATGAATGAGGATGATCCCCCAATACTCTCTTCGCTCTTCCACCTGACAAAGCTGTAACAGTGGTGAAATTGTGATATATAGAAGACAACAACTACTATGCGCAACTAGTCGGACATCGTCCAGCTGATGGGCAAGATCGCTGCCCGAAACCGGTCGACTAAAAAGGTAAATCAAATTCCTTTTTTATGTTTTGTAAGAACAATAAGTGTTGTGTCCTGTCTCTCGTCGCGTTCCGTGAGTGTTATCGGGGTTCTTACGTTGGCACAAACCAATGAATATTGTGGCATCCATACGTTCTAGAAATGTAAATTGTATGAATCGTCCTAACTACCAAGTAGTAGGAGACAATCAGAACGAATACAACGATCATGCCCAATACACCGACTATAATTACTACCAAGACCATAGCCAATATCCTGATTTGACTGAAAATTTAAACCAAGACGCCGACGCAATCCCAGATCAACAACCAGACCCAAACGTACAAGTAGACGTAATGGAAGATGACTTAAATTTTCAGCTGGACACCGCAATACAGTTAATAACATAAACAATTTCATTCCGTACGTAGAAATAGGAACGTCCGAAGGAAAACTTAAATTTTTAATTGATACTGGTGCAAATAAAAACTTCATCAGTACAAAACACGTAAACTTGAATAAATGTAGAGTCACATACCCGGTAAAGGTTCGCAGTGTGTCAGGTTAACACAAAATAGACAAATTTGTTGAATTTAACCCATTCCCGAATATTCAAACGAACAAACTAGTTTTTTTATGTGTTTGACTTTCATCCTTATTTCGACGGATTGATAGGCTACGAAGCTCTCCCAACCCAGACAGCTGAAGGCCGAAATCCTGACAAGCTCTAATGAACTGAAGCTAGGAAACACGAGGATAAATATGTTAAAAAAATATCCAGCCTCAACTAAGATTCAATTAAATGCACACGAGACGAAACCCGTAGACTTGCAAGTTCTCAAAGATTCTGGCGATTTCCTTTTATCCAAAAATTATAAACTTCAAAACAAGAATTTCATTCATTCCGGCGTATACACAGCCGAAAATTCGAAAGCCACCGTAATGATCTCGAACTTATCAAACACCTCCATCGAACTAGAATTACCAGCCGCAGAAATAGAGATAAATAATTACGAAACCGGTCTTTCTCCTCCTCCACCCACACAAAACAACAGAACAAAAAACGAACTATTGAGACAGCTACGACTAGAACATTTGAACAGTGAAGAAAGATCGCACCTAACACAATTATTCAGCCAATATCACTCGATTTTCCACCTGAAAGAGACAAAACTAGGTTTTACGAATGCCGTAAAACACAGCATCGAAACAGTAGACAAAATGCCTATTCACTCTAAAAGCTATAGATACCCTTACCATTTGAAAGATGAAGTCCAGAAACAGATAAGAGAACTTCTCAATCAGGGCATTATAAGACCCTCTAATTCGCCTTGGTCCTCACCTATTTGGGTGGTACCTAAGAAAGCGGATGCTTCTGGATTGAAAAAGTGGCGACTACCGGAAATTAAATTCTAAAACGGTAAACGATCGATAAACTCGGTATATGTAATTATTTCACAACTCTTGATCTCGCATCTGGATTTCACCAGATCGAAGTCGAATCAAAAGATATACCGAAAACTGCATTTTCGGAAGATCATAGCAAATACGAATACGTTCGAATGCCTTTTGGACTTAAGAACGCACCATCAACCTTTCAGAGAGTTATGGATGACGTTCTATGGGATTTGATTGGTATCGTCTGTTTAGTGTATATGGATGACATAATTATTTTCTCCTCTTCACTGCAAGAACATTTGATTAATCTTTGAAAAGTGTTCGACGCACTTCAAAAGTTCAACCTCCAAGTACAACTCGATGAATCAGAATTTTTACGAAAAGAAGTAGCTTTCCTAGGACATGTTGTCACGTCAGAGGGAGTAAAACCCAACCCAGATAAAATTATAGCAATAAAAAATTGGCCACTACCAAAATCCGAGACAGAGCTCCGAGGATTTTTGAGGACAATAGGATACTATAGAAGATTTATCCGAGACTTTGCTCGTATTGTAAAACCTCTTACAAATCAGTTGCGAAAGGGAGAGAAAATTAATCATTCAGATGACTTCATCATGGCTTTTAACAAGTGTAAAACGGTACTTACAAGCAGCCACGTTTTACAATATCCCGACCTTAGCAAACCGTTTATCTTAACAACGGATGCCAGTAACTTTGCTATAGACGCTGTGCTTTCACAAGGCGCTATCGGCAAAGACAGACCTGTTGCTTTCGCTTCCAGAACCCTAACGAAGACAGAAGAAAAATATTCTGTCATCGAAAAGGAACTCCTCGCGATTGCATGGGTCTTCGATTGGAAGAATTCGATTACGAGATAAAATATCGCCCTGACAAACAGAACGTCGTAGCCGACGGACTGTCTAGGATAAAAACAAGCGAAATTAATGCCAACGAAGTCGATTGTCCATCTGACTCTGCCACTTGCCATTCTGCAGATACAGATGATAGCGAGTTTATAAGTATGACGTTAGTACCAATTAACCATTTTTCAAATCAACTGATCCTAATAACAGGTCCAGAAGATAAAACCGAATATGAACAAATTTTCCCCAACATTCATAGGCGAATATACACCCGCACCAGCTTTACAGTTGCGCGTCTTTATAATATTTTCAAAGAATACATGAGCCCCAAACGAGTTAATTGCGTGATGTGCGTCGAATCTCTAATCAACACCCTGCAGATAACAACAACAATATCGCACGCTTAGCCTTGGGGCTAATAAAATTCTAAAGTGAATACTTCACCGAACGTCTAAGTCACGACCTCACGGCTGATAGTAGGATCAATCGAGTGTCTCCGCTGAACAAACAATGACGATCCAGCTTCGTGTTGCGACACAGTGGCCTTATCTTACACGCGACCTTGTAGATGCCACTTGTAGTTGACTTCCACTCGCTCGATCGTATGGTGGTCCGTGTTGCTTGCGGGGTAACAGCGGTGCAGGAGAATTATTCTTGCTGATATATCAGCAGCGTATCAGATCACTGGCGGGGTAGCCTGCCCCTACCAGTGTGCAGAAGATGTTTCTGCCGATATACTGCAGGCTATTGTTATCGCACAGCACAAGAACTAATCGACAAAAAAACACCCGTACGATAACTCGTGTATTGTTATTTTGCGAATCAAACGGAGATAAACAATTTGCTTCTAATCGAGACGAAAGCAAAACAACGAATGGCATCCATACGTTCTAGAAATGTAAATTGTATGAATCGTCCTAACTACCAAGTAGTAGGAGACAATCAGAACGAATACAACGATCATGCCCAATACACCGACTATAATTACTACCAAGACCATAGCCAATATCCTGATTTGACTGAAAATTTGAACCAAGACGCCGACGCAATCCCAGATCAACAACCAGACCCAAACGTACAAGTAGACGTAATGGAAGATGACTTAAATTTTCAGCTGGACACCGCAATACAGTTAATAACATAAACAATTTCATTCCGTACGTAGAAATAGGAACGTCCGAAGGAAAACTTAAATTTTTAATTGATACTGGTGCAAATAAAAACTTCATCAGTACAAAACACGTAAACTTGAATAAATGTAGAGTCACATACCCGGTAAAGGTTCGCAGTGTGTCAGGTTAACACAAAATAGACAAATTTGTTGAATTTAACCCATTCCCGAATATTCAAACGAACAAACTAGTTTTTTTATGTGTTTGACTTTCATCCTTATTTCGACGGATTGATAGGCTACGAAGCTCTCCCAACCCAGACAGCTGAAGGCCGAAATCCTGACAAGCTCTAATGAACTGAAGCTAGGAAACACGAGGATAAATATGTTAAAAAAATATCCAGCCTCAACTAAGATTCAATTAAATGCACACGAGACGAAACCCGTAGACTTGCAAGTTCTCAAAGATTCTGGCGATTTCCTTTTATCCAAAAATTATAAACTTCAAAACAAAAATTTCATTCATTCCGGCGTATACACAGCCGAAAATTCGAAAGCCACCGTAATGATCTCGAACTTATCAAACACCTCCATCGAACTAGAATTACCAGCCGCAGAAATAGAGATAAATAATTACGAAACCGGTCTTTCTCCTCCTCCACCCACACAAAACAACAGAACAAAAAACGAACTATTGAGACAGCTACGACTAGAACATTTGAACAGTGAAGAAAGATCGCACCTAACAAAATTATTCAGCCAATATCACTCGATTTTCCACCTGAAAGAGACAAAACTAGGTTTTACGAATGCCGTAAAACACAGCATCGAAACAGTAGACAAAATGCCTATTCACTCTAAAAGCTATAGATACCCTTACCATTTGAAAGATGAAGTCCAGAAACAGATAAGAGAACTTCTCAATCAGGGCATTATAAGACCCTCTAATTCGCCTTGGTCCTCACCTATTTGGGTGGTACCTAAGAAAGCGGATGCTTCTGGATTGAAAAAGTGGCGACTACCGGAAATTAAATTCTAAAACGGTAGATGACAAATACCCTCTTCCCAACATCACCGAAGTTCTCGATAAACTCGGTATATGTAATTATTTCACAACTCTTGATCTCGCATCTGGATTTCACCAGATCGAAGTCGAATCAAAAGATATACCGAAAACTGCATTTTCGGAAGATCATAGCAAATACGAATACGTTCGAATGCCTTTTGGACTTAAGAACGCACCATCAACCTTTCAGAGAGTTATGGATGACGTTCTATGGGATTTGATTGGTATCGTCTGTTTAGTGTATATGGATGACATAATTATTTTCTCCTCTTCACTGCAAGAACATTTGATTAATCTTTGAAAAGTGTTCGACGCACTTCAAAAGTTCAACCTCCAAGTACAACTCGATAAATCAGAATTTTTACGAAAAGAAGTAGCTTTCCTAGGACATGTTGTCACGTCAGAGGGAGTAAAACCCAACCCAGATAAAATTATAGCAATAAAAAATTGGCCACTACCAAAATCCGAGACAGAGCTCCGAGGATTTTTGAGGACAATAGGATACTATAGAAGATTTATCCGAGACTTTGCTCGTATTGTAAAACCTCTTACAAATCAGTTGCGAAAGGGAGAGAAAATTAATCATTCAGATGACTTCATCATGGCTTTTAACAAGTGTAAAACGGTACTTACAAGCAGCCACGTTTTACAATATCCCGACCTTAGCAAACCGTTTATCTTAACAACGGATGCCAGTAACTTTGCTATAGACGCTGTGCTTTCACAAGGCGCTATCGGCAAAGACAGACCTGTTGCTTTCGCTTCCAGAACCCTAACGAAGACAGAAGAAAAATATTCTGTCATCGAAAAGGAACTCCTCGCGATTGCATGGGTCTTCGATTGGAAGAATTCGATTACGAGATAAAATATCGCCCTGACAAACAGAACGTCGTAGCCGACGGACTATCTAGAATAAAAACAAGCGAAATTAATGCCAACGAAGTCGATTGTCCATCTGACTCTGCCACTTGCCATTCTGCAGATACAGATGATAGCGAGTTTAAAAGTATGACGTTAGTACCAATTAACCATTTTTCAAATCAACTGATCCTAATAACAGGTCCGGAAGATAAAACCGAATATGAACAAATTTTCCCCAACATTCATAGGCGAATATACACCCGCACCAGCTTTACAGTTGCGCGTCTTTATAATATTTTCAAAGAATACATGAGCCCCAAACGAGTTAATTGCGTGATGTGCGTCGAATCTCTAATCAACACCCTGCAGATAACAACAACAATATCGCACGCTTAGCCTTGGGGCTAATAGCGGTCTCTATCAACTAGATTAGTTGAGAGAATTCGTTATCGATATTAATTTTGGCACATTTTGTATGTGTAGGATAAGTACAACGATACACCATGCCCCAGTGCTGAGTCAAGAAAATTTCCAGCTCGAAAAGATCCTCGACTCGATCGGGAATCGAACCCGATATCACAACCGTGTGGGAGAGCTAGCCGACCGACATCGCTAACCACAGAGCCACGGGGACCACCCTGCAGATAGTATACCGTAATTATTTTAGCAGATGTAAAACATTCCGAATAAAAATTAGTTAGAAATACTTCTAACCGATCTCCGAACAGCAGAAGAACAGAATAGAATTATAGAATAAACCCATAATAGAGCACATAGAGGTACTCAGGAAAATTTTGCCCAAATTAGCAGAGAATATTATTTCCCAAACATAAGAAAGACCATTAGAAAGTTTGTCCTTCTATGCGAAACATGCAACTCCGAAAAATACGAGAGACACCCGTATTAACCAACCCGGGCCGAAAAACCCATCCCAAAAAAACCTTTGGACTTCCTACACGTAGACATTTTCATATGCCAACCAAATATTTTCATGACAGCAGTTGATAAATTGTCAAAATATGGTATATTGATTCCGATTAAATCTAGATCAATCCCAGATCTTCGATCAGTTTTCACAAAATTAATCTCAGCATATGGACCTTCGAAACTGGTGGTATGCGATAACGAACCGGCAATGAAATCGGTCGAAGTGAGAAGCATGGTTCATGATGCTGGCTTTGATGTGTACTTTACACCACCTAATAAAAGTGAAGTGAACGGCGTTGTCGAGAGATTCCATTCAACCCTGAGCGAATTCTATCGATGCGTTCAGTCGAAACACGAAGAGTTGTCAGCTAAAGAACTGTTTAGATTAAGTCTTGCCTACTATAACACCATTCATTCAAGTACAGGTTAGAAGCCGAAAGAAGTATTCTTTGGACTCAAGGATGATGACGAGCGACCGCTGGATTCCGCCCGAATCATGGAAATTAGCAAGAAAATCTATGATGAAGCTGCTTTGGCGCTACAAAAAAAGCAGTCGAGAGACCTCCACTTCCACAACAAGGGAAGAGAACCGGAACCAGACCTAGAACCAGGCGAAACCGTTCTCGTTGCTAGACAAGGAATCAAAGGCAAAACAAAGGCGAAATTCAAGCCATACAAGGTTGTTCTTAACCACAGAAAGACCTTCCAGGATCACACGGGAGGAAAGATCCGCAAGTCAAAAATCAGATGAAAACACAAAATATAAAAATTTTCTCAACATCCATAACAATAATGGAAAATTTATCATTCTAGATGTTCAACATTATCATACTACTCATTGGCTTCACAAAGTTCATCCAGGCTGAAGTGACTCTGACCGATCTGACAAGACACCCAGGACTGGTAGCCTTCCAGGAACGTGAGGCAAAAATAATTCAAAGACACCACCTACACTTACGGGTTCGCCACAGAAGGCAGAATCACGAAAGGCAGAAGCACGAAAGGCAGAATCATAAAAGGCAGAACTCTATGACCGTACACAAGAGGCAGAATATTTCAAAAGGCAGAATTTGGAAGGGCACGAAAGGCAGAATCACTGGTAGCAGAACCTGACTCACGATAGCCAAGTGCGAATCCTGGTCACGGTAGCAAAGCTGTTACTCTACATTTATTATTTGATAACCAGTTATCGTCGGAAGCGGCGGCCTCTCGCATACAAACAACTGATCTGCTGGTTTTCTAGGATTATTCAAACAGGTTTTCTTTCCCTTAGTTAAGTCCGAACGAGCGGTAGCGAGTAAGGACAGCATAAACTTGGACAATAGAGTCGGCCAAAGGCCGCGAGTGTGTGTTGTCAAAAAGAAAATAGACCATTTTTTGGTGCTGCCATTCGTGCTCTTTGAGATTCTGCCATTCGTTATTCTGCCTTATGAAATATTCTGCCTTTCGTAATTCTGCTTTTCGTAATTCTGCCTTTCGTGATTCTGCCTTTTGATTTTCTGCCTTTCGTAGGTGACCCTACACTTACATATCGTCGAACTAAAAACACTTCAAAGTTGTATAACAAATTTAAAATACACTTTGGAATCTCTTGAAAATAGCGACAAAGCTGGAGAATTCCGAGAAATCCTGCAAATAAGAATGAACGGATTATTGGAATCCTTTAGTAAATTACAGCCGATAAGACGACATCGACGAGGACTTTTCAACCCACTAGGTACCTTCATCAAATCTTTCTCAGGAAACATGGACAACAACGATCTAGAAGACATTTTGACATTGAACGAACACAAAACAAAAACAAATGAACTCGTACATAACAATGAAAGACAGATACGAATCAACATTGACTTCCAGACAAAAATCAATTCTATAGTAAATCACGTTAATTCACAACAGATATTAGTTATGAAGGAAATTTCTGCTCTTAAAGATCATCTCTCAAATGATAAAAACTTACTGTTCAGGCAATCATTTCACAAGTTACTGTTCAACATAGATGTGCTAGAAAGGCAAACTAGAGATATATTTGAAAATGTCCAAATGTCAAAATTAGGAATACCCAAGGCCATGCTTTCACAGAATGAAACCTTTTACATTTTGAAACTATTAGAAGAGCAAGAAATCAAAATAACCAATTTTGACTAAATCTACGAATATTTAGAAATTCACACATAGGCGTAGCCAGAGGGGGACAGGGGGGGACCGTTGCCCCCTCTAAATGTTGACATTGGTGCAGAATTTTGTTTTCAATAACTCTAGCACAAAACGACATCTTTAGCCCATAGAAACATCTGTGTAAAGTATCAGCCAGATCAAAAATAATTGATTGAAATGCTTGCGCTATGTTACGTGTAATTGCACAGGTTTTTCAGTTGATCCACCAAGGATATTGCAGCGGCAAAAGTACCGGGCAAATTCGCCTGCATCAACTAGCTTGGAGTATTGGAACCGAGCTGTGACAATTCCTTACCTTGATTCTCTTGTAACTTCACTTGAAACACGGTTCGATGAAGATAGTGCACCTGCCTACGCGTTGTCCTTTCTGCATCCCGCTGACGTAATACGCATGTCGTTGGAAGAGTTCAAGCGCAAAACCGAAAATTTCGTAATTTTTTATGAAGTTGTCAATTTTGTTGGAGAGGTGGAAGTTTTGTATTAACATTGCAGCAGCATGAGAGCAGACCGTAAGAACTTGGAAGAGTTGGATCTTTTAGACCCTTTAGACTGAGAAAGTAATTCAAATTGCACTTGCTCTACCATGTGAAACGCACACGATTGAACGCTCGTTCAGAACATTACGGCGGGTGGAAACCTGGCTGAGGTCAACAATGGTTGAACAGCGGTTGAGTGCTCCCTGCTTGCTGAGTGTTCATCGGCAGATGGTCAACAACAATCGTGAAAAGACACATGAACCGCTTCCGGGACGTTTGACGTTTGATGCCCGAAGATTTTATTGAGAATCTTGACTGTGTCTTCAATTTTCACGTTCTTGGAAAGCTTTGACAGGATGTAGTTGAGATAGCGGCTGTGCGAATGGGTGTCCAGCTTCCGGAGAAGTAAACGTACCTTCGCCGCATTATTCAGCTGGCCTGCATCGTTCTCGAAGAGGTCCTGGTAGCGGTTGAACAACAACGTCCGAACGTAACTCCGTTTTCTTCGTCGAAGACGTCGATGATGTTCGAAGAGAGGGACTCCACAATCTGCTCCGGGGTTTAATACTGACGCTGCTGCTGCTGGATCGCTATCCGCTGTAAAATTTGGGCCATCTTGTGAATCGTATCTTGAATTCCCGGTTGCAGCTGCTGATCAACTCTATCTTCTGCCATGTCCGTGGATTCTTGAGATCCTCGTCGCCAAGATAATATGTCCAAAGGTTTAAATGAGCTTAAGAGTTTTTAGTAAAGAACATCTATTTATATTCGAGGTTGGACAAAGAATAATCCAATTTTCCACTCTGATGTCAAGGACAACTTTTCACTGGTTGCCTTGATGTAACAATCACTAGAGACTAGTATTTATTTCTATTTTTCAAAACACACTAAAGTCGCATTCTACGCGGGGGATACGTGCCGCGTAAGAAAACGCGTAAATTCCGGAATCCGCGTAAAAAACCGCGTAAATTCCGGAATCCACGTGAAAAAAGCCGCGTAAAAAAACCCGCGTAAAAACAACCGCGTAAAAAGCGACCTTAGTGTACCATTTTTTTACTTCTCAAATTTTGAAGAGCTTGCCCCCCCCCCTATTTGAAATTCTGGCTACGCCCATGGGTTCACACATTACACAACGAAACACATATAATTTTCGCGATTCAAATCCCACAATTTCTTAGAGGAAATTTTCTGTACGTATTATTCGAAAACATTCCAAAAAACAACAAGATAATTGTAACCAATTTCAAAACAGCTTTACTTGGAAAAAATGTAAATTTTGCTTCAGAGTCAGGCTGTCAGATAGTAGAACAGTATAGGATGTGTAGGGAAAGGGACCTCATAGACATCAGCAACGACCCATGCATCTCGAATGCACTACAAGGCACCAAAGCAACCTGCGACTACAAAGAACTAAGGAACAGAACGGAGATTAAGCAGATTGACGGTTCTACGGTAATCATCAAAAACATAATCGATCCGATCACCATAAGCTCTGAAGAATGTGGCTTGACCAAAAGACAGATAACCGGAACAATAATGGCTACTTTCAAAAAATGTTTACTGATCATCAATGGCACACGATATAAAGACGAAACCACCGTGAGCCAACACGAATTGACGCTCATTCCTATGTTTGGAATAAATATCCAAGAAAGGAAATCTACCCCAGAGTTCGATTTAGAACAACTTACTACAATGCACATTACAAACCGCCAACATGTACACCAACTAGAAATACACCAAGCAACATTCCAAAAACTATCCGTCGGTAGTCTAATCCTAGTATTAGCATTACTTGTCATTCTAGCCATGCGCCTTTGGAAGCTATCCAACCATGGACCAAACAAACCATGTCCTTCCACAGTTTCCATGATTCAAATCGAAACATCATCTAATCAAGATTCGGGACGAATCTTTTCGTAGGATGGAGTACTTAACGACAGACTCTTTCCAACACCGAAAGCAGGCCAGCCACGAGGCGCAGCGTCATCTGAATCGATGCTAATGCCAAACCAAGCAACGTGTTTGACTTCCGTTCTGCGAACGTAAGCAATACCACGCAACCAACGTTACCTGCGACGACACCGAGAACGACGACCAATTCCAAGGATGCGGCATCAGCAGTTTTAGACAGCATAGGGCCAGTGAGCAACAGGAATATTCGATAATTAATCAGTTCAGTTTTAGCAGTTAAAGAGTGCGTTCAGTTTTTAAAAACCCGTCTAAATTTGGACGGATATATATATATATATATATATATATATATATATATATATATATATATATATATATATATATATATATATATATATATATATATATATATTTATATATATATCTATATATATATATCTATATATATATATATATATATATATATATATATATATATATATATATATATATATATATATATATATATATATATATATATATATATATATATATATATATATATATATATATATATATATATATATATATATATATATATATATATATATATATATATATATATATATATATATATATATATATATATATATATATATATATATATATATATATATATATATATATAGTTATATATATATATATATATAAATATATATATATATATATATATATATATATATATATAAACATATAAAAACAGGTGGCAAAAATGTATACTAATACAACAGATCTCAAGCATGTAGGAAATAAAATATAATATTTAAAATAAACATCATAAATTTCCCGGTTTAGTATTGAAATTCCCGGGTTCTTCCCGGTTCATTTTCGAATTCCTGGCTTTTTCTCGGTTTTCCAGGTTTTCCCGGTTCGCTGGCCACCTTGAAAAATATTACCCTTCAATTACTTGTTTTTTTGCCTTTGAAAAGGCAATTTGCTTTTCCAAATCGGATATGCTGATGGGGGGATAACGGCACTCTGACCACACACGTTGAACGAACTGCTACAAAGACATGTGACCAACCGTTCAAGTAGTATGTTCAATCCGAATGCAAATTCGGAAACCCAGCTACTAGCGCAACCCGCTGCAGCTGCTACTGCTGCCGCTACTATCAGTCAATGTTGTGTAGACTGTCCAACCGGTTCGCCTCCCGCCTCAAAAATGTAGCTAGTTTTACGAGAAACACTATACTTTAACCGAAGGGTGCTTAGAAATAGGCCACGCCGTTCTGTTCAGTTGTCTAATTCTCTAATATTCTTTACACGAATTACTCCACAATTCGCATACGATATTTGTTTCCAGCGAATAAACACCGATGGTGCTCTCACACACGCAACGATTTTAACCAGTATCGTGTTGCGGTTTCTAACATCTAGCGATTTCGTTCGCTCGCTGTTGCGTGTTGCATAATGTTGCAACTGAGCAGCTGGGAAACGACAAAATTCTGTTCATGCTGTTTTATAGAATCGTCTTCATATCAGTTCTGCATAGTCGAATCAACTGCCTTTGAAAATGCGTTCTAACAGTGCAGTTTGTTGCTTAAAATCGGTTATGCGTATCGCAGCCTCTGTGCCACCCCAATAGTGGGGTATCAACTAAATAAAGTAAAATTTAGACAACTACAACGGTATTTGATTGCTAGGATTCCGCAAAGAATGTTTGCTTGTGTTAATGCCAGAAAATTATTAACCTTCAACTACTTGATTATTTGGCTTGAAAAAGGCATTTTACTGATCAAGAACGGATATTGATCGTAACCTTTGAGCAGCCTCAACAGTGAGGAAAGAAAGACACTAAAAACACGAACTGTAAAAGCTGTTTCACATTCAATAAATTAGAAAGCCGCGACAGATTTAAATTGCTAGGATCCAGCACAGAACGCTTGCTTACGTTGTCAAAAATTATTAACTTTCAATGACTTGTTTATTTGCCTTGAAAAAGGCATTTTGCTGTTTAAAACTAGATTTGCTGATGGTAATTATTACGCTGCCCCAACAGTGGGGGAATAATGGCAGTCTGGCGACACACGCTGAGAAGAACCGCGCTGCTCCTGAGACATGGTGACCAATCCTTTGTTACTACTAAGTGCTGATATCTGCCTGCTGCTGCCAACGTTGTTGATGATCCAGCCAGCTCCCCTTTCGACTAATTAATGTAGTTGGTTTTACCAGAAACACTCTTTTATAGCTAAGAAAGTTGCTAAGAAATAGGCCACGCCTTTCCGTTCTGTTTTCCCATTCTGTAATTTTCTTTAGACGAATTATTCCACAAGTCGCATTTGATTTTTTTATCCAGCGAATAAACACCGATGGTGCTCTCATGCACGCAACGATTTTAACCCGTTTCGTATTACGGCTTGTAATCAAGCAAGCGATTTCGTTTGCTCGCTGTTGCGTGTTGCATCATGTTGCAACTGAGCAGCTGGGAGACGATGAAATTCTCTCCATGCTGATTGATTGAATCGACTTCATATCAGTTCTGCATAGTCGAATTAACTGCCTTAAAAAAGGCGTTCAAACAGTGCAGTTTGTTGATTAAAATCGGTAATGCTGATCGCAGCCTCTGTGCTGCTCCAACAGTGGGGAGAATTAGGTAATTAAATAAAGTATTTTTTTTACCACGACAGAATTTGATTGCTAGAATCCAGCACAGCATGATTGTGTTATTGCCAAAAATTATTAACCTTCAATTACTTGATTATTCGCCTTGAGAAAGGCATTTCGCTGTTCAAACTCTGTAAAAGCTGTATCCGCATTCAGTAAATAAGACGGGCCGCGACAGATTGTGTTTTCTTGGATTCAGCACAGAATGTGCTGTTGCCAAGATAAAACAAAACTTTATTGCGGGCAGAAGGCCGAAGCCCTTAACTGGCAAATCGAGACGTTTGGTGCTACCTCGCTGCTGCTGTGTACTGTGATTTGTGTACTGGCGCAACCTGCTACTGCAGCTAACTAGTTATACTATTCTGTCGAGCTTTTTAGGGAAAGGCAGCGAGTGACCAATCAGAGGACGTAATTTTCGTTTAAACAAGGCTTCACAATTATCAATAGTACAATAGTTTGCATAATCAATCAACAATTTTCTACATTTGGGTGGATGCGTGTACAATTTTCCAAACAATTACTGCAAAAATGAAGGAAGTCGGTTGAAAACAAACCGATTTATAAGCATTTAAAAAGGGACATATTTCGTCACCTTTTCGTTAATAGTTTACCTATTTACATCCCTATGTGGTAGGTGTAAAGAAAAACGTAGTTCTACGTCAAAAAGGAAGGGATGCCGAACCACCATGAAAATTTTTCTTGCTCTCAAAAACTTCAGCATATAAAATTTTGTTCCATTTACTTGATTATTTCTCGAGATGTGCAGAAATTCGTGTTGCATTTTTGGAAATCCCCTCCCTTCCAGAACAAGGACCGGTATAAAAACATTATGGACATGTTTGTTACCCTAAAACCATTCATCTGCCAAATTTGGTTTCATTTATTTGATTGGTTCTCGAGATGTGCAGATATTGGTGTTTCATTTGTTTGGAATACCTCCCTTACAGAAGAGGGAGCAATGCCGAACTATTATGGACTTATTTGTTACCTCTAAAAATATTCACATGCTAAATTTGGTTGTATTTGGTTGATTGGTTGTCGAGCTGTGCGAAATTTGTATTTCATTTGTATGGGACTCCTTCAATATAGGAGAGGGAGGGGTGTCAAACCATTATGGATATACTTGTTACCCATAAAAACATCCACCCGCCAAAAATAGTTTCATTTACTTTGTTAGTTCGCAAGATGTGCAGAAATTTGTGTTTCATTTGTATGGGACTCCTCCCTTGCAGAAGAGAGAGGGATCTCGAACTATCTTAGTCACCTTTCCCGGCCCCTAAAACCCCTAAACCCCTATATACAAAATTTCACGCCGATCGGTCAGGTAGTTTCCAAGCCTATATGAATCAGACAGAGAGACACGCAGAGCTGCATTTTTATATGTTTATATATATATATATATATATATATATATATATATATATATATATATATATATATATATATATATATATATATATATATATATTTATATATATATATATTTATATATATATATATATATATATATATATATATATATATATATATATATATATATATATATATATATATATATATATATATAAACATATAAAAATGCAGCTCTGTCTGTGTCTAGTAAAAAGAGCACACTTGGGGCTTCTCGAAACGTGTAACGTGCAGAAAATATCATTCTTTCAAAATTTCCATTATTTCCCTCAGCTCTACTCAAGATATAATTTAGAATCAATGTGTGCTTCATGTTCCAGAATTTTTTCTGAAACGACAAATCTTTGGAATCATTTTCTATCATTCCAAGCGTTGAGAAGTTTCATCAATTGTTTTTAAGCTTTATTACGGATTTTGGCCTTATTCGAAGTGCTTATTTAAAAATAAAATGAAAAAATTCAAAAAAATATTTTTTTAGTAATTTAAAATTTTAACCTTCCCTGGGTTTTGTAAGTTTTTGTAGGCGATTTGCAACCAAAGATTCGAATCTTGTTTTATTTTGAAGAATATTTTTACATCAATTATGGATAAATGGGTACATAACTTTGAAACATACTCAGACATAAATGACATCAGACGTTGATCCTGTAAAGTGGTCATTGTTTTGGTATTTGATTGGCACTTACTGTTAAAGTCCTAATCAGTGCGAATAAGAAAGAAGACAAAAGAGAGAAAAACAATCGCAGCCAACCGTTAGTGTACAGAACAATTGGAACAATTGCAGGGCTAGGCGCTAGGATCCTATTGACTCTAACTGTCGTCTCTCTTAGCCGAGATTCTAACATATGACGACTGGCTTGTTACTCCAGCATCTTACCCCGAGACCAACTTAATGCTTTCTTGAGTCTTCCAGTGTTTGTGAGATGGCAAAAATGTATACTAATACAACAGATCTCAAGCATGTAGGAAATAAAAAATAATATTTCAAATAAACATCATAAATTTCCCGGTTTAGTATTGAAATTCCCGGGTTCTACCCGGTTCATTTTCGAATTCCTGGCTTTTTACCGGTTTTCCAGGTTTTCCCGGTTCGCTGGCCACCCTGAAAAATATTACCCTTCAATTACTTGTTTTTTTGCCTTGAAAAAGGCAATTTGCTTTTCCAAATCGGATATGCTGATGGGGGAATAACGGCACTCTGACCACACACGTTGAACGAACTGCTACAAAGAAATGTGACCAACCGTTCAAGTAGTATGTTCAATCCGAATGCAAATTCGGAAACCCAGCTACTAGCGCAACCCGCTGCAGCTGCTACTGCTGCCGCTACTATCAGTCAATGTTGTGTAGACTGTCCATCCGGTTCGCCTCCCGCCTCAAAAATGTAGCTAGTTTTACGAGAAACACTATTCTATAACCGAAGGGTGCTTAGAAATAGGCCACGCCGTTCTGTTCAGTTGTCTAATTTTCTAATATTCTTTACACGAATTACTCCACAATTCGCATACGATATTTGTTTCCAGCGAATAAACACCGATGGTGCTCTCACACACGCAACGATTTTAACCCGTATCGTGTTGCGGTTTCTAACATCTAGCGATTTCGTTCGCTCGCTGTTGCGTGTTGCATAATGTTGCAACTGAGCAGCTGGGAAACGACAAAATTCTGTTCATGCTGTTTTATAGAATCGTCTTCATATCAGTTCTGCATAGTCGAATCAACTGCCTTTGAAAATGCGTTCTAACAGTGCAGTTTGTTGCTTAAAATCGGTTATGCGTATCGCAGCCTCTGTGCCACCCCAATAGTGGGGTATCAACTAAATAAAGTAAAATTTAGACAACTACAACGGTATTTGATTGCTAGGATTCCGCAAAGAATGTTTGCTTGTGTTAATGCCAGAAAATTATTAACCTTCAACTACTTGATTATTTGGCTTGAAAAAGGCATTTTACTGATCAAGAACGGATATTGATCGTAACCTTTGAGCAGCCTCAACAGTGAGGAAAGAAAGACACTAAAAACACGAACTGTAAAAGCTGTTTCACATTCAATAAATTAGAAAGCCGCGACAGATTTAAATTGCTAGGATCCAGCACAGAACGCTTGCTTACGTTGTCAAAAATTATTAACTTTCAATGACTTGTTTATTTGCCTTGAAAAAGGCATTTTGCTGTTTAAAACTAGATTTACTGATGGTAATTATTACGCTGCCCCAACAGTGGGGGAATAATGGCAGTCTGGCGACACACGCTGAGAAGAACCGCGCTGCTCCTGAGACATGGTGACCAATCCTCTGTTACTACTAAGTGCTGATATCTGCCTGCTGCTGCCAACGTTGTTGATGATCCAGCCAGCTCCCCTTTCGACTAATTAATGTAGTTGGTTTTACCAGAAACACTCTTTTATAGCTAAGAAAGTTGCTAAGAAATAGGCCACGCCTTTCCGTTCTGTTTTCCCATTCTGTAATTTTCTTTAGACGAATTATTCCACAATTCGCATTTGATTTTTTTATCCAGCGAATAAACACCGATGGTGCTCTCATGCACGCAACGATTTTAACCCGTTTCGTATTACGGCTTGTAATCAAGCAAGCGATTTCGTTTGCTCGCTGTTGCGTGTTGCATCATGTTGCAACTGAGCAGCTGGGAGACGACGAAATTCTCTCCATGCTGATTGATTGAATCGACTTCATATCAGTTCTGCATAGTCGAATTAACTGGCTTAAAAAAGGCGTTCAAACAGTGCAGTTTGTTGATTAAAATCGGTAATGCTGATCGCAGCCTCTGTCCTGCCCCAACAGTGGGGAGAATTAGGTAATTAAATAAAGTATTTTTTTTACCACGACAGAATTTGATTGCTAGAATCCAGCACAGCATGATTGTGTTATTGCCAAAAATTATTAACCTTCAATTACTTGATTATTCGCCTTGAGAAAGGCATTTCGCTGTTCAAACTCTGTAAAAGCTGTTTCCGCATTCAGTAAATAAGACGGCCGCGACAGATTGTGTTTTCTTGGATTCAGCACAGAATGTGCTGTTGCCAAGATAAAACAAAACTTTATTGCGGGCAGAAGGCCGAAGCCCTTAACTGGCAAATCGAGACGTTTGGTGCTACCTCGCTGCTGCTGTGTACTGTGATTTGTGTACTGGCGCAACCTGCTACTGCAGCTAACTAGTTATACTATTCTGTCGAGCTTTTTAGGGAAAGGCAGCGAGTGACCAATCAGAGGACGTAATTTTCGTTTAAACAAGGCTTCACAATTATCAATAGGACAATAGTTTGCATAACCAATCAACAATTTTCTACATTTGGGTGGATGCGTGTACAATTTTCCAAACAATTACTGCAAAAATGAATGAAGTCGGTTGAAAACAAACCGATTTATAAGCATTTAAAAAGGGACATATTTCGTCACCTTTTCGTTAATAGTTTTCCTATTCACATCCCTATGTGGTAGGTTAAAGAAAAACGTAGTTCTACGTCAAAAAGGAAGGGATGCCGAACCACCATGAAAATTTTTCTTGCTCTCAAAAACTTCAGCATATAAAATTTTGTTCCATTTACTTGATTATTTCTCGAGATGTGCAGAAATTCGTGTTGCATTTTTGGAAATCCCCTTTCTTCCAGAAGAAGGACAGGTATAAAAACATTATGGACATGTTTGTTACCCTAAAACCATTCATCTGCCAAATTTGGTTTCATTTATTTGATTGGTTCTCGAGATGTGCAGATATTGGTGTTTCATTTGTTTGGAATACCTCCCTTACAGAAGAGGGAGCAATGCCGAACTATTATGGACTTATTTGTTACCTCTAAAAATATTCACATGCTAAATTTGGTTGTATTTGGTTGATTGGTTGTCGAGCTGTGCGAAATTTGTATTTCATTTGTATGGGACTCCTTCAATATAGGAGAGGGAGGGGTGTCAAACCATTATGGATATACTTGTTACCCATAAAAACATCCACCCGCCAAAAATAGTTTCATTTACTTTGTTAGTTCGCAAGATGTGCAGAAATTTGTGTTTCATTTGTATGGGACTCCTCCCTTGCAGAAGAGAGAGGGGTCTCGAACTATCTTAGTCACCTTTCCCGGCCCCTAAAACCCCTAAACCCCTATATACAAAATTTCACGCCGATCGGTCAGGTAGTTTCCAACAAGCCTATATGAATCAGACAGACAGACAGACAGAGCTGCATTTTTATATGTTTATATATATATATATATATATATATATATATATATATATATATATATATATATATATATATATATATATATATATATATATATATATATATATATATATATATATATATATATATATATATATATATATATATATATATATATATATAAATATATATATATATATATATATATATATATATATATATATATATATATATATATATATATATATATATATATATATATATATATATATATATATAAACATATAAAAATGCAGCTCTGTCTGTCTGTCTGTCTGATTCATATAGGCTTGTTGGAAACTACCTGACCGATCGGCGTGAAATTTTGTATATAGGGGTTTAGGGGTTTTAGGGGCCGGGAAAGGTGACTAAGATAGTTCGAGACCCCTCTCTCTTCTGCAAGGGAGGAGTCCCATACAAATGAAACACAAATTTCTGCACATCTTGCGAACTAACAAAGTAAATGAAACTATTTTTGGCGGGTGGATGTTTTTATGGGTAACAAGTATATCCATAATGGTTTGACACCCCTCCCTCTCCTATATTGAAGGAGTCCCATACAAATGAAATACAAATTTCGCACAGCTCGACAACCAATCAACCAAATACAACCAAATTTAGCATGTGAATATTTTTAGAGGTAACAAATAAGTCCATAATAGTTCGGCATTGCTCCCTCTTCTGTAAGGGAGGTATTCCAAACAAATGAAACACCAATATCTGCACATCTCGAGAACCAATCAAATAAATGAAACCAAATTTGGCAGATGAATGGTTTTAGGGTAACAAACATGTCCATAATGTTTTTATACCTGTCCTTCTTCTGGAAGAAAGGGGATTTCCAAAAATGCAACACGAATTTCTGCACATCTCGAGAAATAATCAAGTAAATGGAACAAAATTTTATATGCTGAAGTTTTTGAGAGCAAGAAAAATTTTCATGGTGGTTCGGCATCCCTTCCTTTTTGACGTAGAACTACGTTTTTCTTTAACCTACCACATAGGGATGTGAATAGGAAAACTATTAACGAAAAGGTGACGAAATATGTCCCTTTTTAAATGCTTATAAATCGGTTTGTTTTCAACCGACTTCATTCATTTTTGCAGTAATTGTTTGGAAAATTGTACACGCATCCACCCAAATGTAGAAAATTGTTGATTGGTTATGCAAACTATTGTCCTATTGATAATTGTGAAGCCTTGTTTAAACGAAAATTACGTCCTCTGATTGGTCACTCGCTGCCTTTCCCTAAAAAGCTCGACAGAATAGTATAACTAGTTAGCTGCAGTAGCAGGTTGCGCCAGTACACAAATCACAGTACACAGCAGCAGCGAGGTAGCACCAAACGTCTCGATTTGCCAGTTAAGGGCTTCGGCCTTCTGCCCGCAATAAAGTTTTGTTTTATCTTGGCAACAGCACATTCTGTGCTGAATCCAAGAAAACACAATCTGTCGCGGCCGTCTTATTTACTGAATGCGGAAACAGCTTTTACAGAGTTTGAACAGCGAAATGCCTTTCTCAAGGCGAATAATCAAGTAATTGAAGGTTAATAATTTTTGGCAATAACACAATCATGCTGTGCTGGATTCTAGCAATCAAATTCTGTCGTGGTAAAAAAAATACTTTATTTAATTACCTAATTCTCCCCACTGTTGGGGCAGGACAGAGGCTGCGATCAGCATTACCGATTTTAATCAACAAACTGCACTGTTTGAACGCCTTTTTTAAGGCAGTTAATTCGACTATGCAGAACTGATATGAAGTCGATTCAATCAATCAGCATGGAGAGAATTTCGTCGTCTCCCAGCTGCTCAGTTGCAACATGATGCAACACGCAACAGCGAGCAAACGAAATCGCTTGCTTGATTACAAGCCGTAATACGAAACGGGTTAAAATCGTTGCGTGCATGAGAGCACCATCGGTGTTTATTCGCTGGATAAAAAAATCAAATGCGAATTGTGGAATAATTCGTCTAAAGAAAATTACAGAATGGGAAAACAGAACGGAAAGGCGTGGCCTATTTCTTAGCAACTTTCTTAGCTATAAAAGAGTGTTTCTGGTAAAACCAACTACATTAATTAGTCGAAAGGGGAGCTGGCTGGATCATCAACAACGTTGGCAGCAGCAGGCAGATATCAGCACTTAGTAGTAACAGAGGATTGGTCACCATGTCTCAGGAGCAGCGCGGTTCTTCTCAGCGTGTGTCGCCAGACTGCCATTATTCCCCCACTGTTGGGGCAGCGTAATAATTACCATCAGTAAATCTAGTTTTAAACAGCAAAATGCCTTTTTCAAGGCAAATAAACAAGTCATTGAAAGTTAATAATTTTTGACAACGTAAGCAAGCGTTCTGTGCTGGATCCTAGCAATTTAAATCTGTCGCGGCTTTCTAATTTATTGAATGTGAAACAGCTTTTACAGTTCGTGTTTTTAGTGTCTTTCTTTCCTCACTGTTGAGGCTGCTCAAAGGTTACGATCAATATCCGTTCTTGATCAGTAAAATGCCTTTTTCAAGCCAAATAATCAAGTAGTTGAAGGTTAATAATTTTCTGGCATTAACACAAGCAAACATTCTTTGCGGAATCCTAGCAATCAAATACCGTTGTAGTTGTCTAAATTTTACTTTATTTAGTTGATACCCCACTATTGGGGTGGCACAGAGGCTGCGATACGCATAACCGATTTTAAGCAACAAACTGCACTGTTAGAACGCATTTTCAAAGGCAGTTGATTCGACTATGCAGAACTGATATGAAGACGATTCTATAAAACAGCATGAACAGAATTTTGTCGTTTCCCAGCTGCTCAGTTGCAACATTATGCAACACGCAACAGCGAGCGAACGAAATCGCTAGATGTTAGAAACCGCAACACGATACGGGTTAAAATCGTTGCGTGTGTGAGAGCACCATCGGTGTTTATTCGCTGGAAACAAATATCGTATGCGAATTGTGGAGTAATTCGTGTAAAGAATATTAGAAAATTAGACAACTGAACAGAACGGCGTGGCCTATTTCTAAGCACCCTTCGGTTATAGAATAGTGTTTCTCGTAAAACTAGCTACATTTTTGAGGCGGGAGGCGAACCGGATGGACAGTCTACACAACATTGACTGATAGTAGCGGCAGCAGTGGCAGCTGCAGCGGGTTGCGCTAGTAGCTGGGTTTCCGAATTTGCATTCGGATTGAACATACTACTTGAACGGTTGGTCACATTTCTTTGTAGCAGTTCGTTCAACGTGTGTGGTCAGAGTGCCGTTATTCCCCCATCAGCATATCCGATTTGGAAAAGCAAATTGCCTTTTTCAAGGCAAAAAAACAAGTAATTGAAGGGTAATATTTTTCAGGGTGGCCAGCGAACCGGGAAAACCTGGAAAACCGGTAAAAAGCCAGGAATTCGAAAATGAACCGGGAAGAACCCGGGAATTTCAATACTAAACCGGGAAATTTATGATGTTTATTTGAAATATTATTTTTTATTTCCTACATGCTTGAGATCTGTTGTATTAGTATACATTTTTGCCATCTCACAAACACTGGAAGACTCAAGAAAGCATTAAGTTGGTCTCGGGGTAAGATGCTGGAGTAACAAGCCAGTCGTCATATGTTAGAATCTCGGCTAAGAGAGACGACAGTTAGAGTCAATAGGATCCTAGCGCCTAGCCCTGCAATTGTTCCAATTGTTCTGTACACTAACGGTTGGCTGCGATTGTTTTTCTCTCTTTTGTCTTCTTTCTTATTCGCACTGATTAGGACTTTAACAGTAAGTGCCAATCAAATACCAAAACAATGACCACTTTACAGGATCAACGTCTGATGTCATTTATGTCTGAGTATGTTTCAAAGTTATGTACCCATTTATCCATAATTGATGTAAAAATATTCTTCAAAATAAAACAAGATTCGAATCTTTGGTTGCAAATCGCCTACAAAAACTTACAAAACCCAGGGAAGGTTAAAATTTTAAATTACTAAAAAAATATTTTTTTGAATTTTTTCATTTTATTTTTAAATAAGCACTTCGAATAAGGCCAAAATCCGTAATAAAGCTTAAAAACAATTGATGAAACTTCTCAACGCTTGGAATGATAGAAAATGATTCCAAAGATTTGTCGTTTCAGAAAAAATTCTGGAACATGAAGCACACATTGATTCTAAATTATATCTTGAGTAGAGCTGAGGGAAATAATGGAAATTTTGAAAGAATGATATTTTCTGCACGTTACACGTTTCGAGAAGCCCCAAGTGTGCTCTTTTTACTAGACACAAGATATTACCACATAATACCTCGTTTAGGATTTACACCATGGACCGAGTTGCATTCCTTAGCCATGAAAAGTCGAAAAATCAACAACAATGAGGTGTTGTCCAAAGTTGTTAGCTCTTTTTCAATTTTTGGAAAGAAATAATGATATTAAAATTAAAATTCTTTTACAAATTTATTTTGTCAATGAATAAACGTGGTTGAACTCAAATATTTATGCGTTTCAAAACCGGGAAAAACAGCGATTTGTAACCGGGAAAACCTGGAAAAAACCGGGAATTTGTAATTGGAAATCTGCTGGCCACCGTGATTTTTATAAAACACAAGCCAGCATTCTGTGCTGGATCTAAACAATCAAATTTTGTCGCGGCCTTCTATTTTACTGAATGTGAAAACAGCTTTCAAAGTGCGTGTTGTCAGAGTGCCTTATTCCCCACTATCAGAACAGCACAAAGGTTGCGATCAGCAATCGATTTGAAACAGCAAAATGCCCTTTTCAAGGCAAATAAACAAGCAATTGAAGGTTAATAATTTTCTGGCATCAACACAAGCAGACATTCTGTGCGGGATCCTAGCAATCGAATTCTGTTGTAGTTGTCTAATTTTTACTCCATTTAGTTAGTTCCCCCACTGTTGTGGCAGCACAAAAGCTGCGATGAGCATTACCAATTTTGAACAACAAACTGCCCTGTTCTGTTAGAACGCCTCAACAAAGGTGATTAGTTCGACTTTACAAGAATAAATTGAAGTCGATTCACTCAATCAGCATGAACAGAATTTAGTCGTCTCCCAGCTGCTCAGTTGCAACACGATGCAACACGCAACAGTGAGCAAACGAAATCGCTTGATGGTTACAAACCGCAACACGATACGGGTTAAAATAGTTGCGTGTGTGAGAGCATCATCGGTGTTTATTCGCTGTGTACAAAAATCAATTAAACTGAACAGAAAAGCGTGGCGTATTTCGTAGCAACCTTCGGTTATAAAAGAGTAATTCTGGTAACATCAGCTACTACATTTCTTAGTCGGAAGGTGAGTTGGATAGTTGTCAGCAGCAGCAGCAGCAGATATCAGCACTCAGTAACAGCGGATTGCAGTGGATAGCAGCGGGTTGCGCCTGTGGCTGCCTTTAAATCAAACAAATCACTTGCCCGGTCGGTCTCAGGAGCAGCGCGGTTCTTCTCGCTTCTCAGCGTGTGACAGTCTGACGCCGTTATTGCCCCACTACTGAGGCAGCATAAAGGTTGCCATCAGCAAATCCAATTTTGAGCAGCAAAATGCCTTTCTCAAGGCAAATAAAGAAATATTTGAAGGTTAATAATTTTTTGACAACTCAAGCGAGCAATCTAATAACGTTTGGTACCCACAACATGGGGCCAATCAAGTGATCGATAACCGAAGAATGGCCATCTGGCCTGGTAACTCGGCAAGTGGATATCATCAGATGCTATATCATACGGTGAATCAGACATGGGGTATGCCAACCACGACGATTCCAGCTCAGTATGCGGAAACTGTTACCATACCGGGTCTTATAGAAACGCAGGCTAATAAAGGAGCGATTTTCCCGCGCCCGGTGTATAGTAGCACTGCGGACGTTATTTTTCCGGTCTTGGCTGTGCACCGCCCGATAGACTACCACTGGCGCTATCTTGCTCGACAGGCGAAGCAAAATTCTGGGCAAGAGGTTTTGAGTATCTATTCCTGAATTAAGAGTCGTTCGTAAGTCACTTCAGAGAGAACTTTTGGGGACCAACGGCTCAACGATTAGTGTCGGAGGAGATCACGAGGAGAACTTACGTCCAGCGCAATGGTTCTCACATGGCTGAATATTTCCTTGAAGCAGTATCAAAAGCTCGGTTCCTCACACCGCCACCGGCTGAACGTGAACTGATACAGAATCTTTCGCGCCATTTTCCGCGGAATGTGCAAAATTTACTCGGGTCGTGCATGGAAATCGGGGCTGCATACACCATATTGCAAGCAGAAGATCGGTTTATTAATTCGTCTCCGCGATACACGCCTGGTCCGGCAGGTCAAACTTGGCGGAATAGGGAGCCCAACCCGACTCGTAATGGTCGTGGAGGGGGGCATCCATATACGGACAGTCAGAACGGATCGAATGCCGGAAATGTACGAATGGCTGTGATTGATGATGAGGGGATACAGTCAACCTTGGAACCAGCGGTATTAACGGTTTATGTCGGTCGAGACGAGTTGTTGGAAGAAGAGGAAGTGCAGGCCACCAGGGTGGAAAAACCGCGACAATCACCGTACATTTGCATTAAAGTGAAGAACTTAGAAATTGAAGCATTGGTAGATAGTGGTTGTGAGTTATCGTGTGTATCGGGAGATTTATTCGAGCAATTGAAGGCGGAAGCGGTTGATATGGCCGAGCTACCAATGCAAACAATTTCACTGCGAGGGCCGTTTGGCAAGAAAAGTAAAAGAGTTACTACCCAAGTGCTTTTGACCGTGCAAGTGGAAGGGCGGTTGATAGATATTGCGTTTGTGGTGGTAAAGGAGCTAGTGAACAAAATGATATTAGGCGATGACTTTCAAGATAATTTTCGAGTATGGATACATCTTGATGAGAAACGATTTCGAATATAGTTGGATGGAGTGGAGTTTTGAGTTCCCTTTAGTCAAATACCTGGAGATAGTCATCGTTGCCTGGAAAACATCGCAATGTGTGAAAGACTGATTAATTTTGTTGCAGAGGAGAATGATATCAAGTCGGAAAACAAGCTGGCGACCCTCGGTTCTACGTTAGGAATCCACGAGCGTATAGATTGGGACGATCCAATGAAGGAATTTGAGGATATTTTTTCGGAACAAAAGCCAGGTTTGACTAAAGAATATTTCCATGAGATCGCGGTAACGGATGAGCAGCCGTTTCAACAAAAGCAGTATCCGGTGCCTTTTTCTCGAGCTGAGAAGGTAACGGAGAAACTAAATCAAATGGAAGCTTGGGGAGTAATTTCGCGTAGTGCAACCCCATATGTCAACCCGTTGGTCACAACCATAAAAAAGAATGGAGAGGTGAGGGTTTGTTTAGATGCCCGAAGGCTAAACAGAGTGCTTGTCAAAGAACATGAGAAACCCCCTAACATGCAAGAAATTCCGCAAAAATTTCATGGATCCCGCTATTTTTCCACGGTGGATCTTACCGTTTCGTATTGGCAAATACCACTCAAACCTGAGCATCGCAAGTATACTGGTTTCATGTACAACTCGATGACTTACGTGTTCAATGTTCTTCCGTTCGGGCTCAACACCGCAGTCGCCAGTTTTTCGCGAGCAATGGATTTTATATTGGGACCCGAAATACTAGAGTTCGTGGAAAAGTACGTAGATGACCTATTGGTCCATTCAGAAACATTTGATCAGCATTTGCGCCATCTTCGTTTACTTTTCACTCGACTTCGAGAGGCGGGTTTGACGATTAGCATTTCTAAGACTATATTTTTCCGAGCACAAGTTAGTTTTCTAGGTCACCTGATAGGAATTCAGGGGATATCGATTGATCCGGAAATAACGTCTGCAATACGCCATTTTCCACAGCCCAGCTCTGGCCATGACTTGCGTAGTTTCCCCGGGTTGGTCAGCTACGTGTCCAGATTTGTTCCGGCTTTTGCCATGACGACCAGTCCTTTATATGGATTACTACGAACAGATATGCCATGAGAATGGCTAGAGCAACACCAGAGTGCTTTCCAAAGGGTTAAAGACCTATACTTAAAGCATACGATGCTACACTACCCAGATCCAACGAAAACTCTTATGGTGCAAACCGATGGTTCAATTATAGGCATTGGCGCCATGTTATTTCAGAGAGATGAAAAGGGAAACCCGCAGATGATTTCATATGGAAGCCGGCTTCTCAAGTCGGCTGAAACAAATTACACCGTTACGGAGCTGGAGGCTCTAGCGATTGTTTGAGCTTTGGACAAATGGCGCCAATATCTGCTCGGAAGACGTATCACTATCATTACCGACCACAAGGCTCTAGTGTTTCTCAAACAATGCAAACTCCTCAACGGTCGTTTAATCCGTTGGGTGTTATTTCTACAGCAGTACGATTACGAAATAGAACACTGTAAGGGAACAGAAAACATCGTGGCAGATACTCTTTCCCGATACCCGGAAGGATTGTCAGACAGAAGAAGACGGAACCTTACAATCAACCTGGCAGCATTGGGCCGTAATAAGAGGCCGGGTGAAAAGGCATTTTTAGCTCAGTTTGGAAAGGTTCGTGAACTCCAGGATCAGGACGAAGAAATAAATAAGTGGAAAGTAGTATGTCGAAGTCGAAGTCGAGTATGTCGAAGGGGGTGACTAGACTCAGGGGAAAAGCAGCTACCTAATCCAGGATGAAATTCTTTTTGTCAAACTCAAAGGGGACGAGGTATGGAGAACTTGGGTGCCAAAAGCGTTAATGGGTTTGGCGCTAAGCTATTTGATTCGATGCGGAATGATTTCAAAAAGTTCATTAAAAATTGTTTGGTCTGCCAGCTAGCGAAGAACAGTAATTTCAAACTGGCAGGCACATGTCGCAGTATACTACCACAGAAAAAAAAATCAAATACTCTCATTGGATCTTTACGGTCCTTTGCAAACGGGGGTGGCTGGAGTCAAGCATATCCTGGTAATTCTCGACGTGTTCACGAAATATGTAACCTTACACAGCATCCACAAACCAACTTCTAGAGTCCTGTGGAGACGGGTGGAAAGGTATATACTCGATAATGGGAAACCAGAAGCAATACTTTGTGATCAGGGTACCCAGTTCACCTCGAAAGTGTGGGTTGAGAACTGCAAAACATGTGGCGTGCGGTTAATACACACGTGTATACGCCATCCACAGGCTAACCCGGTAGAGCGGGTCATGAGAGAAATCTCACGGCTGTGTCGTATTTATTGCCAAAATAATCACAAGACATGGGCTAACAAAATCTCGAAATTTGCGGAGCTGTTAAATGCAGTTTGTCATGAAAGCACGTTGTGTTCACCATATGAGCTGCAGTTTGGAAAGAAACCAGAAGATATTTTGCGGAAACTTCTCCCCTTCCCAGCAGAGGGAAATGAACCAGAAGCAGTTAATCTGGAAGCGGTACGGGCAGTAATGAACCGGAAGGTGGAGGCACGACGTCTAAAGGCGCCCATACAGACTGTAAAGTTCATGGTGAATGATCTGGTACTTGTTCGGGCTAACCCTACCTCATCCGAAGCTGATGGGGAGAAAAAAAAGTTTTTTATGGTATTTGAAGGGCCGTATCGCGTTTCAAAAGTGTTGCATGAAGATGTATATTGCCTGGTGCACCCCACAAACGCGAAAGAAAGGGGACGGTTTCACATTAGTTTGTTAAAACCGTTCCATGTGTCCATTGAGCCCAACTAACTGAACTCCCCGAAGACAGAGTTATTGCTAGAATGGAAAGGAAGAGAGAGTGACGCGAAAACGATAAATGGACCATTTTAGTATTCGCTGGGGGGGACCGTTGTAACGGATAAACTTATATATAGCGTTGAGAAGTTTCATCAATTGTTTTTAAGCTTTATTACGGATTTTGGCCTTATTCGAAGTGCTTTTTTAAAAATAAAATGAAAAAATTCAAAAAAATATTCGTAAAAATAAAAATCCGTAATAAAGCTTAAAAACAATTGATGAAACTTCTCAACGCTTGGAATGATAGAAAATGATTCCAAAGATTTGTCCTTTCAGAAAAAATTCTGGAACATGAAGCACACATTGATTCTAAATTATATCTTGAGTAGAGCTGAGGGAAATAATGAAAATTTTGAAAGAATGATATTTTCTGCACGTTACACGTTTCGAAAAGCCCCAAGTGTGCTCTTTGTACTAGACACAAGATATTACCACATAATACCTCGTTTAGGATTTACACCATGGACCGAGTTGCATTCCTTAGCCATGAAAAGTCGAAAAATCAACAACAATGAGGTGTTGTCCAAAGTTGTTAGCTCTTTTTCAATTTTTGGAAAGAAATAATGATATTAAAATTAAAATTCTTTTACAAATTTATTTTGTCAATGAATAAACGTGGTTGAACTCAAATATTTATGCGTTTCAAAACCGGGAAAAACAGCGATTTGTAACCGGGAAAACCTGGAAAAAACCGGGAATTTGTAATTGGAAATCTGCTGGCCACCGTGATTTTTATAAAACACAAGCCAGCATTCTGTGCTGGATCTAAACAATCGAATTTTGTCGCGGCCTTCTATTTTACTGAATGTGAAAACAGCTTTCAAAGTGCGTGTTGTCAGAGTGCCTTATTCCCCACTATCAGAACAGCACAAAGGTTGCGATCAGCAATCGATTTGAAACAGCAAAATGCCCTTTTCAAGGCAAATAAACAAGCAATTGAAGGTTAATAATTTTCTGGCATCAACACAAGCAGACATTCTGTGCGGGATCCTAGCAATCGAATTCTGTTGTAGTTGTCTAATTTTTACTCCATTTAGTTAGTTCCCCCACTGTTGTGGCAGCACAAAAGCTGCGATGAGCATTACCAATTTTGAACAACAAACTGCCCTGTTCTGTTAGAACGCCTCAACAAAGGTGATTAGTTCGACTTTACAAGAATAAATTGAAGTCGATTCACTCAATCAGCATGAACAGAATTTAGTCGTCTCCCAGCTGCTCAGTTGCAACACGATGCAACACGCAACAGTGAGCAAACGAAATCGCTTGATGGTTACAAACCGCAACACGATACGGGTTAAAATAGTTGCGTGTGTGAGAGCATCATCGGTGTTTATTCGCTGTGTACAAAAATCAATTAAACTGAACAGAAAAGCGTGGCGTATTTCGTAGCAACCTTCGGTTATAAAAGAGTAATTCTGGTAACATCAGCTACTACATTTCTTAGTCGGAAGGTGAGTTGGATAGTTGTCAGCAGCAGCAGCAGCAGATATCAGCACTCAGTAACAGCGGATTGCAGTGGATAGCAGCGGGTTGCGCCTGTGGCTGCCTTTAAATCAAACAAATCACTTGCCCGGTCGGTCTCAGGAGCAGCGCGGTTCTTCTCGCTTCTCAGCGTGTGACAGTCTGACGCCGTTATTGCCCCACTACTGAGGCAGCATAAAGGTTGCCATCAGCAAATCCAATTTTGAGCAGCAAAATGCCTTTCTCAAGGCAAATAAAGAAATATTTGAAGGTTAATATTTTTTTGACAACTCAAGCGAGCAATCTGTGCTGGATAGTAGCAATTCAAATCTTAAGCAGCCGTCTAATTTACAGAATGTGAAACAGCTTTTACAGCTCGTGTTTTCAGTGTCTTAATTCCCCCATTGTTGAGGCAGCACAAAGCAAGCATTAGTAGATTATACATATCAAACACAAATTTCTATGTTGGTTTGACGCTCCCCGGAAGGGGAGGGAGGTCTCCCATACAAACTTAACAGATATTTCAACCAGGTTTTCCGAAAAACAGCCTAAAATGGTCGGTTCGATGCAAAGGACCCAATTTGAAATCCAAGATGGCGTCTTCCGGTTTCTGAAGAACAGCGGAAAATGACCAAATACCTTCCAATATGGGTATGTCTGGAATCGTAATGATGCACTGAAGTCACAAATCGACCTCAGACAACATTTTAAATTGTAAGATGGCAACTTCCGGTTTCTGGGAAACAGCCAAAAATGGCCGATTTCCATCCAATATGAGTTTCTCTGGAACCAGAATGATGCACAGAAGCTAAAAATCGATCACAGACACCATTTCAAATTCAAAGATGGCGACTTCCGGTGTCTGGCAAATAGCTGAAAATGACCAAATACGATTCAACAGGAATGTGTCCGGAGCTAGAATGACACCTAGAGGCCAGAAATTGATTTCACATGCCATTTTGAAATCCAAGATGGCAACTTCCGGTTTCTGAAAAGCAGTGAAAAATGACCAAATACCAAATATTGGTTATATGGGTATTTTTGAAATCGTAATGATGCACTGAAGCCACAAATCAAGCTCATACAACATTTTGATTTGTAGAATAGCGACTTTCGGTGTCCGGAACACAGCCGAAAATAACCAAATACCACCCAATATGGGTGTTTCTTTAACCAGAATGACGCTCAGAGACCAGAAATTGTCTTCAAATATCATTTTTGAATCCAAGATGGCGACTTCCGGTCTCTGGAACACAGCCGAATATGACCAAATATCACCCAATATGGGTGTTTCTCTAACCAGAATGACGTTCAGAGGCCAGAAATTGTCTCCAAATGTCATTTTGAAATCCAAGATGGCGACCTACAGTTTCTGGAAAATGGCCGAAAGAACACCCAATATGAATGTTTCTTTAACTAGAATGACGCTCAGAGCCCAGAAGTTGTCTCCAAATGTAATTTGAGTTCCAAGATGGCGACTTCCGGTTTCTGAAGAACAGCGGAAAACGACCAAATAACACCCAATATAGGTGTTTCTTAAACCGGAATAACAATCAAGAGTCAGAAATTGACTACGAATACCATTTAAAAATTCAAGATGGCGACTTACGGTTTCTGAAAAATAGCCCAAAGTGACCAAATAACACCCAATATGAGTATCACTGGAACTATGATGATGCAAGGAGATAAAAATTGACCTCAGACAAGTTTGTCGGGCCATCTATATATATATATATATATATATATATATATCTATATATATGTATATATATATATATATATATATATATATATATATATATATATATATATATATATATATATATATATATATATATATATATATATATATATATATATATATATATATATATATATATATATATATATATATATATATATATATTGAGCTGAAATTTAGGACAGAGTGCTTTTTCGGGCAGGTAAACATTTTGTATAGGTTTTTTATTGAGATGGCCATTTTGGTTGGCATTTTGGTCTGCAACCTACACGATGCGGAAAGCTCAAATTCTCACAAGATTGGCCAATATTATTCAATAAACCTGGAAAGTTTGAGCAAATCTGCTCTGGAGTATCACCAACTATTTTCCCGTTTCGTTCGGTCGTTTTATAAAAAAACCATTTTTCTCCTTTACCGCTGTTTCAATCTTCAAAAATGACCTAAGAAGAGTTCGAAAGCGGCGTTGGAAATGGTCATCGGTATAGACCGGTGTTTCCGATAAAAACAATGTTAAAACGCTGGATGGCACCTTCCTCCGCATGGCGGTCAATATTTGGCTGATTACTAGGCTGAGAACCGCCCCGAATCTTTCCAAAAACCATTTTCTCAATCGCGTATAAGGAAATTTGTTCTGCGAAATCATTTTCTCCATCACTAGCATCTACCAAATACTCGAAAACAATTTACGCTTTCTATATTTAATTTTTTTTTGGCGGCAAATTTTCAAATATTAATAGCAAACTGTGAGAGCCGAGACAGCATGAAATACAGAATACAACTAATGACAGTTCGCCAGCATTCAGTAGAATAGTCATTTAAGCCAACGTTGCGGGAGGTGCCCAGTTTTACGGAATTACTTTAAATAAACATATAAGGATGAAAAAATCCATGTACGCACAAGTAAAAAAACCTGCAAAAGAATTATGTTATCGATAACTTGGGAAAACGGAAACAAAGTTTCGTGAAATGGAGGGAACATTTTATGAAGTAGAAAGAACGTAGCTCATTCCGGAAACGATTGACTGACGGATAAGTTGGTTATTACTAAATCCGAAAAAGATATGCGAAATACATCACAAACAAACATTTTGCCAACGCTGGCTAGTGACGGTCTCCAGAAATTGGCAACTGCCGGTGTGAAGAAGAAATAGTGGAATTGGTAATCCCCATTAGCAACGACCGGTGCGAAAATCGGTTGCTATCCAAAATAGCAACGGCCAGCGTTGTGAAAATAGCAACTCAAATGGCAACTCACCGGTGCGCTTGCTCTTATGGGGGGTCATGTTGTACTTATATACACCTTCAAAATATCACTTATAAGCGTTCTCATTATACACCGTGCGGTGCTCATTATGCCCCAGGGGGGTGCTCATTGTGCCCCACACACCGACCGATTTCTAACTTTTGATGCATGAATTAAATTTGTATTTTTCAACATTATACAATATTATTTTCTATTTGTTAGTAGTGTACGTTTAAGTAGAGATGGTGTAATCAAGTTTTGCACTGAAGACACTTCAATGTTTTTTTCATTTTCAATGCCTAAATCAGCAATCAAGTTAGGATGCTCATATATATATATATATATATATATATATATATATATATATATATATATATATATATATATATATATATATATATATATATATATATATATATATATATATATATATATATATATATATATATATATATATATATATATATATATATATATATATATATATATATATATATATATATATATATATATATATATATATATATTCGTTTCGTTTTTGGCACGGTTCAATTTTGGCAACATAAAAACTTTGGCCGTGTTGCCACTAGCAACTTTTCAAGCGTGGAATTCAATTCACGCTTCAGTCCGGTAGACATTGGACAACACTGTTCGGATTGGTTATATAATTGGCTATTGAATTTTCTCTTCAGTCAGGTAGGCATCATAAGAAATTTAAATTTGGACGTGTTGCCAAAATCGAACATGGCCTTTTTTTTTTTTTTTTTTTTTTTTTCAGGTGGAGGGGAAATTTGCATCCAAACCCCTGAGGTGACCAACCTCAGAGAGTGTGGGGTTGGTTTGAATCAGTGACCGGACCCACTAAAACCCCTCCAGTCTCCAGCCCATAATACTCCCCGGGACCACCGCTAGGTATTGCTTCGGGGAGCGGCTTTTGTGCTCTGTGCACCCTCTTGGTTCTATAGATCTCTTTGCTACCTTAGCTAACTAACCTGGAGACTGGCCGTTAGCTAACACTGGCGTGTCGGTGGTCAACCTGTCGCCTGTTTTGCAATTCTAAAACTATTTGAGAGGCGGCTGTACAAACCGCCCTCCAAATGTTTGGGTCTTTACACATCCTCCGAACTAGGTTGTCCGGAGTGGTGTCTGGCCCGCTCACTACCATCATGTCGCTCCGCGCATGCACAAAACGAGGGCACACGAAGAAGACATGCTCAGCAGTTTCTTCCGCATCCGCACACTCGGGACACATGGGGACCCCGCATGCCCGAATCTGTGTAGATACTGCCTGAAGCAACCATGACCTGACAGAATCTGTGTCAAGTGGAAGTTAACTTCTCCATGGCGCCTCCCAACCCATCCGGATACGTCCGGAATAAGTCGATGCGTCCATCTACCCTTTGCGGAATTGGACCATTCCTGCTGCCATCTGATCATCGAGAATGACCTTCTGGTGCCTCGTATACCCCTTAGGTCACGTTGATCGAAGCATTCTACGTCCTCCTTAATGGCTATGCTGATAGGCATCATGCCGGACAGGACGCAGATTGCGTCGTATGACACTGTACGGTACGCGCTCACAACCCTCAGGCACATGAGCCTGTAGGTACTTTCCAGTTTTCGACGATGACTGTTGGTACCTAACGCTTTGGACCACGCTGGCCCACCATACCTAAGTATGGACGAAACCACGCTGGCAAGAAGTTTACGCTTGCTGCCATATACCGCTGAGCTATTGGACATCATTCGAGATAGTCCTGCAGCGGCCGTTGAAGCCCTCTTACAGGCATAGTCGACGTGACTCTTAAATGTGAGCTTATCGTTAACCATAACCCCCAAGAGCTTCAAAGAACGCCTTGACGTAATGGTGCAGTCACCGACTCTGACCACCGCCTGTTGCTCTAATTTGCGGTTGTTCACAACCGTAACCTCCGTTTTATGGTGCGCTAATTCCAGTTTCCTAGAGTGCATCCAGTCTTCGACCTTGCGTATGCAGTGCGCGGCCGTCAACTCGACCTCTTCGATCGACTCGCCGTAGACCTCTAGCGTGATGTCGTCTGCGAAACCGACGATCACAACCCCTACAGGGAACTTTACTTTCAACACCCCGTCATACATGACATTCCACAACACCGGGCCCAGGATGGAACCTTGCGGTACCCCTGCGGTGATTGGGACGCACTTCTGACCCTCCTCCGTGTTGTAAACTAGTACCCGATTCTGGAAATAATTTTCCAAAATCTTGTACAACGACACCGGTACGTGGATGCTCCTAAGCGCGAGCGCTATGGAGTCCCAACTGGCGCTATTGAATGCATTCTTCACGTCAAGCGTAACGATTGCGCAATAGCGAATGCCCCAACTCTTACGCTGGAGTGCTACCTCTGCCGTCTTGGTGACAGAGAGAATAGCATCCAGCGTGGATCTACCTTTCCGGAAGCCGAACTGGTTACTTGCCAGACCGTTTACACCCTCTGTGTACTTCACCAGTCTGTTGAGGATAATCCTCTCAAGCACCTTGCCCGTAGTGTCCAGCAGACAGATAGGTCTGTATGCCGATGGGTCCCCTGGCGGTTTCCCAGCCTTCGGCAACAGCACCAATCTCTGTCGCTTCCACCTGTCCGGAAAGAGGCAGTCATCCAGGCACTTCTGCATGACTGCTCGAAATAGATCAGGGGCCACTTTAATGGCCGTCCTGATGGCCAAGTTCGGGATTCCATCCGGTCCCGGTGCCTTGCTCACCTTTAAGGAGTTGGCGATCACGATGAGTTCCTCATTCGTAACCCTTACCTCCTCCACAACCTCTGCACGGCTGCCGTCTCTCACGGATTGGATGCCCGGCAGGTTGGCCGACCATCCCTGGTCTGTGTCTGAGATACTGGAACGTCGGACGTGAGACTCAGCAACCGGAGGCCAAGGATTTGGCTCGTGTCGTGGAAAGAGTCCCTCGATGATGCGCTCCAGCATCGCTGGTGATCGCTCTGCAGGCGCCAACACGCCTTTGGTCTTCGCCATTACGACTCTGTAGGCGTTGCCCCACGGATTCGTATTGGCACTCGCGCATAGCCTATCGAAGCAGGCCCTTTTGCTCGCCTTTATCGCACTTTTAAGCGCCAATCTTGCAGATCCGAATACTACACGGCGCTCTACCCTCTGTGCATCGGTACGTGCACGTTGCAACATCCGTCTTGCACGGAGGCACGCGCTACGGAGGTCCGCTATCGCGTCGGTCCACCAGTATACCGGTGACTTACCATTCCTAGGTTGGCGGGTCCTAGGCATGGTGGCGTCGCATGCCCGCGATAATGTGGCAACTAATTGGTCAGCACTCGGGCGGAGCCAACTGCCCCCCTCGCGCTCTCTTCTCATTGCTTCTGCAAATACCTCGGCATCGAAATGCGATGTCTTCCACCCGCGGACGGTCGGAGTATTGGCTCTACCCGTCGCCTGCCGCCTCACGTTCTGGACTACGCTATAGCAGACCGACTGGTGGTCACTATAGGTGTAGCCATCGTCTACCCTCCAGTTCACGATCAGTCCTGGGCTGGAGAACGTCACGTCGATGATCGACTCCGCACCATTTCTGCTGAATGTACACTTGGTTCCAACGTTGGCCAGATCTAGGTTGAGCTTTGCCAAAGCTTCCAACAAGATCTGACCCCTCTGGTTCGTGCGGCGGCTTCCCCACTCAACAGCCCAAGCGTTGAAGTCGCCCGCCACTACTAAGGGTGTTAGTCCCGTCAGCTCCATAGATAACAAATCGACCATCTGGGTGAACCTTTCGATAGACCAACGCGGCGGAGCATAACAACTGCAGTAGAACACTCCGTCCACCTTGGCAACCGCGTATCCTTCATTTGAGGTTGACACAACCTCCTGAACCGGGAACTTGCTGGTCGTGCATATGGCCGCCGTACTGGACTTATCTGCAACCCAATTACCGTTTCCGGGAGGAATGCAGTAGGGGTCCGATACGATTGCGATGTCCGACCGCGACTCAGACGCTGCTTGGTATAGCAGCTGCTGTGCCGCATAGCAATGGTTCAGGTTCAATTGTGTCACCCTCACGCCCGTGGTTTCGTGGCCGCCTTACCGGCTGGGCACCGTGGGCCTCCCATAAAGTGCTTGGCGTCCCGTTTTCCAGTACATACTAAGCACTTGGGAGGCTCCCCGCAGTCTTTAGCTTTATGGCCAGCACCACCACAACGCCTACATAACTGGCTCCTATCGGGCCCCTTGCAGGTCCAGGACTTGTGTCCTCCCTCGAAACACCTGAAGCAAACGTCCGGCTGCTGGAGTATGCTCAGGGGACATACTGACCAGCCAACCTTAAGTTTGGCTGTCTTCAGGGCCAGAGTTGCATCGGCCGATGCAAGCCGGAAAGTGGCCACCTGGGTCCCCGCTGGACCCTTTCGGAGGCGAATTACCTCAGTGGCTACTCCCACTCCGCACTTCTCCTTGAGGGCCTGTGCAATATCGCACCTCTCGGTGATTTCATCCAGGTTTTTGAGCTGGAGAGTCACCTCTGAGGTGAGTGCCCGAATTTGCACATCTTTCCCGAGGACCTGCTCGGCTACCGTCTTGTAGGCAGCGCCCTTGTTTTTAGCATCCTTACGGAGCTCAAGGATCATCTCGCCGGTGCGAGAACGACGGATGGTCCGCACATCCGCTCCCAGATCCTTGAGCTGGGTTTCGCCTCTCATTTTCTTCAAGACTTCGGAGTACTTGGACCCCTCCGTCTTGAGTATGAGGGCGTCGCCCCTGCTTCGCGCCTTCTTTCCCATTTTTGGACGATTTGTCGCCTTCTCGTCGTTGCGCTTGCTGTCTTTTTGGCGCTTCCTTCCTCCCACGGTAACCCAAGGGTTTCCCGTAGCTGCCACTTCGGCAGACTTTTCGGCGGACTTGGAGGCCGTTGGTGTGCTATCTCGCGGGCTTAGCACAACCAACCGTTTCTTGCTGTTCTTGGGGGCTTCCCCCGGAGACTGCCTTGCTCTTTTTGCGGCTGACCCGGAGGCGCAAACCGCTGCAAACGTGCAGGTGTCCGTTTGGACCGACTTCGTCGCCCTTCCGGTCACCTCCGTTGCATTCTTCTCTGCAGCCACCGCTCTTGCCTTGAGCTCGGCGTGCTCCTTCTTCGCAGCATCGACGGAGGACCGAAGCATGTAGAGAGCCTGCTTCAGGTACTTCGTCGTGTTGGTGCGACTTTTCGCAAACTCGATTATGGCATCGAGCTGCTCCGACAGCGCTACTACCTTCGGTAGCGTGTCTCGCTGTCTTCCGACCGCCTTTATCAACAGTGGACCAGCCACTGCGATGTCTTGCGTCGATCCGGTAGGCGTACTGCCTTTGCCGTCTTCGCAGGCGTCCTTTACTGCATCCATCTCCGCCTTTCTCGGCGGAGACCTCTGGATGCCTCCTCGTGCAAACGGGTTTTTCAACCCATCTGCGCCCAATTGTTGATCTTCATTTTTTTCAATATTCATTCTTGTTAATTGGGTCCCCCTTCCAGCCACTATCCTTATCCATACTGGAGTGGTCGCCTATCTGGTCCCATGGTAGTCTATGCCGAAGCAGTGAGGCCATGGCTAGGGGCGGCTGCCATAGCGCCTTATGAGCAACTATGACACCCCCGACCGGCGCAAGTCAGGAAAGGACATCTGATCCCACTCCTGCCCGGTTCCCACCGGGCAATGAATTTGGAACGTACTGGAAGGCCTGCCAGGTTTTACGGGACGGAGACCCCTGCACCGGTTGTTGTCTCGCCGTTTCAAGCCGTTGTCACACGTCCTTACTAAGGGAGCTCGGCACAGGTGCCAGCCCAGAATCGTGGTACGAAAACGAAATCCGACTCTTATCATATGGCGTTGCGACCAGTTACCGTAATTGGGAACTTACTGGCATCAATCCCAATGGGCGAATTAGTGCATTTGGGTGGTGGGAGCGGCACTATTCGCTCCGTCAGAGCTGCTTCCGGATAATGTGGCTTTTGTGAGAATTCGGCGGCCCAATGCCTGAGTCTCACCACAACCTAGGCTAGCTCTCGCTGATGGTCCGGGACTGCGTTCTTGCAGTTAGCACTTCCGTGGCCTACGGTAATCGCCAAATACCGACCCGTGGTGGCATACAGCTCTGCCATAAATCGAACATGGCCTGTATATTTATATATATATATATATATATATATATATATATATATATATATATATATATATATATATATATATATATATATATATATATATATATATATATATATATATATATATATATATATATATATATATATGTATATATATGTATATATATATACATATATATATATATATATATATATATATATATATATATATATATATATATATATATATATATATATATATATATATATATATACATATATATATACGTTACACCACGACCGACCGGCCTAGGCGCAACCGGAGCCGAGACGTCAGCAAAAACCCAGCTGAGGCCCGTAGCAACAAGCGGAGGAACCAAACCAGCAACGAAACCATAAATTGACAATCGATGACGACTGCAGGATTCGATCGAACCACGCGGACAAAGGCTGCATCAGAATCGAACCACCGGAGGAACGACGAGTCAGCGGATTTAGTTTATTTAAGCTTTCTAGATTTAATTTTCAATTCAGTCTTGTGTGTAATTCAGTAGGGATCGGACAGTAAAGTGTTAATCGTAGTAATAAAGTTTTTTTTAGTTCCCGCGATAAATCACGGCATAATTGGCGCAGTCTCAACCAGCTCCTCAACCAGCCCCACAACCGGCAATCACAATTGAGGGTTTACTTCAGCACATAAGAAGTTTAACCCAGAACCAAAATGAGTTGATTGGACAACTCAGAAATTTAAAAGAGAAGGCGGATGATCCTTTTATGCAATTCAGGACTCCAGACCCAATCAAAAATCTAACAACATTTAGTGGAAATAAAAAAGAGACCCATGCATGGCTGGAAGACGCGGAAAATACTCTCGAACTTTTTAGAAGATACCGAGATGAACCAGTGTATAGCCAATTAGTCAGGGCAGTGAAAAACAAAATTACGGGCGAAGCCAAAGAGATTTTGATCGCTGCTGGCAACCCGAACAGCTGGCTAGAAATTAAAGAGGTGATTTTGAATTCCTACGGGGATAGACGTGACCTTACGTCACACATCCAATCATTATTTTACATAACACAAGGGAAAAAGACAATTCCTGAGTATTATAATAAAATCAAAACCATCGACACCGCTATCAAATCGACAGCGGCGACGATGGAAGATTATCAGAATGCAACTAAGGCAATAAACAATTTAGTAAGCTTGATGACGCTTACTAGATTCATAGATGGCCTCACAGACGAATTGTCTATGCATGTGAGGAGCTATCGACCAAAAACATTGGAAGAAGCCTACGCTATAACAACACAATACGCGAATGCCGCGTACAGGCAAAAATTTAACAAACATTCCAGTTCAACCTCTAACAATTCATTCAATTCAAAACCGTTTTCAAATTCCAACAACGGTAATCAGACGAATACAAAACCCAACTACACGAACAACAACAACAACAGCAACAACAAGCACGGTAACACGTTCAACGCGAAACCGAACGGATCAGGGAAATTTAAAACCCCTAGAGGTCCACCGGTGGACGACGACGTTTCAATGAAAACCGCAAAGTCCCGTACGGAGGTGAACAACCACGAAACCAAACCAAAACAAGAAAGCGAATTCAGCAAAAACCACGAGGATGAGTACGACACCTCTAATCAGCTGGAGGAATCAGCTCTGAACTCGGAAGACGATGATTACTTCGTCGGCGAGGAGTTAAATTTTCACGTGGTAGAAGAGCCACATCGAAAAATATAAAAAGAGATAACAATTTTGTACCTTATATAATAATTCAAACCTCGAAAGGTGAGATGAAATTTTTGATCGACACGGGAGCGAACAAAAATTATATTTCACCCGAGCACGTAAACATTGAAAATTGCAGAACTGAGAATGGAATCAGGGTAACGAATATAAGTGGAACACATAAAATAAACAAATCAGCTTCTTTTGATCCATTTCAGATCAAGAAGAAATTGAAATTTTATATTTTTAAATTCCACAAGTTTTTCGATGGATTAATAGGTTACGAGTCATTAAGAGACTTAAATGCTCAAATCGACATTCGTAATAATTCCTTGAAAATCGGACGAAAAACAATAAAAATGCAAAAAAAATTCCCTGAAGAGCAAGCAATTAACATAAATGAACAAGAATTTCAGTACATCGCACTGAAAACCAAAAAGAACGGTGATTTCATAATAGCGAATGAAAAGAAATACAATTCATTCACTATTTTACCTGGTATCTACAGAAGCAGCAATAATAAAGCTTTTGTAGCGATTCAAAATTTCTCAAAATCTTCACAAGAAATAAATTCGAGTGAAATCGAAATGGATGAGGATCCGTTCGATTTAACCGAATTGCCAAAGCAAATAAACATGACAAACTATACCTTTCGTGACGACCACATGAATAGGGAAGAAAAACAAGCCCTCGAAACGGTGATCGATCAGTACAGAGATGTTTTATACGTGGAGTCCGACAAACTGTCATTCACACACAAAATAAGACATAAAATTCGAACGGTAGATAGTATCCCAGTCCATACGAAATCATATAAATATCCCTACGTTTATGAAAGCGAAGTACAAAAGCAAGTTAAAAAGATGCTAAACGATGGAATTATAAGAGAATCAATCTCACCATACACCTCACCCGTATGGATAGTCCCGAAAAAGGCAGATGCATCTGGTCACAAGAAATTTCGTTTAGTGATCGACTACAGAAAGCTAAATGAAAAAACTATCAACGACAAGTACCCCATACCCGAGATTACCGACATCTTGGATAAACTGGGAAGGGCTACATATTTCTCAACTATTGATTTAGTTTCTGGCTTCCACCAGATCCAGCTGGCAGAAGAAGACACAGAGAAAACAGCATTTTCTGTGAACGGAGGAAAGTACGAGTTTACTCGCATGCCATTTGGGTTGAAAAACGCCCCGGCAACTTTTCAAAGGGTAATGGACTGTATACTAAGGGATTTAATTGGAGTATGTTGTTTCGTCTATATGGACGATATAATCATATTTTCCAGTTCACTTCAGGAACACAAGAAAAATTTAGCACAAGTTCTAAAAAGACTCAAAGAAGCTAGACTAAAAATTCAGCTAGACAAGTGCGAATTTTTTAAAAAAGAAACGCAGTTTCTAGGTCATACTGTCTCTGAAGATGGAGTAAGACCAAACAGTGACAAAATAGAAATCATAAAAAAATGGCCAATCCCTAAAACAGAAAAAGAAGTTCGTCAATTCTTAGGAACACTAGGCTACTATAGGAGATTTATAAAAGACTTCGCTAAAATAGTGAAACCGTTGACAGCACTTCTTAGAAAAGACGCGGAGTTTGAGATAACACCCGAAATAAACGCATGCTTCGAAAAGTGTAAACAAATTCTAACGCTAGATCCTGTGTTAATTTACCCCGATTTCAGCAAGGAATTTATTCTTACTACCGATGCAAGCGATTATGCAATAGGGGCAGTACTGTCGCAAGGGCCCGCAGGCAATGACAGACCCATAGCATACGCATCGCGAACTTTAAGTAAAACAGAGGAACGATACTCAACAACGGAAAAGGAATTTTTGGCAATCGTTTGGGCGGTCAAACATTTCAGACCGTATCTATACGGACGGAAATTCAAAATGTTTACAGATCACCAACCACTTACCTTCTCTATGACTAATGCAAATCACCGAATCATAAGAGGTAAACTGGCTTTAGAAGAATTTGACTACGAATTAATCTATAAACCAGGGAAACAAAACGTCGTCGCAGACGCGTTGTCTCGGATAAACCTAAAAAAACATAATCAATTAAACGCACATTCACAATCATCGATGTCTTTAAACGTGGAACCCTCCGAACGAGAAGAGGAACTTTCAGATGATGAAAGTGACGACATGACAGTACACTCAGCGGATACAAGCGATGATTACTTTATTCCGTGCACTGAGAGACCAATCAACACATTCAGGACCCAAATTATTTTTAAAATCGGAAAAATAGAGATTACGGCATATGAACAGATCTTTCCCAAATTTCACAGGCACATAATAGTCAAAAAAAGTTATACGGAAGAAGAAATAGTAGAAATATTAAAGCGGACTCTTAACCCCAGAGGTTCAAGTTGCCTCAAAATTCCAATCTCTTTAGTTCAATTAGTTCAAGAAACTTACCGGAAACATTTTTCAACTAATAGCCCCTACAAAGTTTTTATTTCAGAAACCCTTCTAGAGGACATACGCCTAGATGAACAACAGGATGAAATTGTGAGGGAAACTCATAATCGTGGCCACAGAGGAATCAAAGAAAATAAGAACCAGATAATGCAAAAATATTTCTTCCCACAACTTGATCGAAAGATTAAAATTTTGATAGATTCCTGTGATATCTGCAAAAAAGCCAAATATGACAGGAAGCCACCGAATTTGATAAGAAAAAGCATTTTCGGCAATAACCCTTTCGATCGAGTTCACATTGACATATTCTTTTTAAAAGGTCAAAAGTGGCTCACCATAGTCGATTCGTTTTCCAAATTTGCAAATGCCATACCTTTGGAAACTAGAACAATAGTGGACGTAAAAAATGCTATTACAGAACACATTAGACAATTTGGCAGACCGAAGACTATTGTGAGTGACCAGGAACCTTCTTTCAGGTCTATTGATTTCATCGGATTCCTTAACGACCTAGGAGTCGAGTTACATTTCGCGAGTAGTTCAAATTCAAACGGTATTGTAGAACGGTTTCATTCTACCCTAATCGAAATTTATCGAACAAACAAAATTAAATTCAACGATTTGTCTACAAGAGATCAAATTAATATCGCCGTCGATATTTATAACAACAGTTTTCACACCGCTATAAAAAATTTACCGCGTAATTTGGTATTCAATCATTCGGGCTCGACAAACATGGAAGAAATTTCGGAAAAATTTAAAAGCTTGCAATCAGCGGCTAAAATCGAACTGGATAAAAGGAAAGCTAAATATGAACAACAAAATAAAGATAACGAACAACCTGAACAATACAACCCAGGCGATGCTAAATACATTAAAATTTCCCAACGAATAACTAAAGACGTAAACCCTTACAAAATAACTACCATAAAAGAAAATAACGATCTTACATTTAAAGACATCAATGACGTAAAAATACACAAAAACAGAATAAAAAAATAATCGTTTAAATCAATAACTTAACTCTCGTTACAGATTAACTTACATCATCCTAATACACGGCACAAAATTTAAAGAAATATCATATAATAATGGCATAATTGCCATAAAACTAAAACAAGTTAGGATAAGAATAGGGTTTGAGAGAGTTATACACAAAATCAATATTAAATCCATTGCAAACAACATTGACTACATAGAAAAAACGACAGAAAACCTGAAAATAATAGATCATCTCAGAAGGACCCTTGATTACAAAATCCAATACGCAAGAGGAAAATTGTTGAGTTTATATCCCCGCAGAAATAGAAGAGCATTAGTTAACGCTTTAGGATCAGTAATTAAACTTATTGCAGGCAATCCAGATAACGATGATATGGAAATTATAAATCATAATTTAGAAACGTTAGAAAAGCAGGGAAACTTACTCTCTCAATCTTTATCAAGGCAAATAATTATAAACGAAAGAATTCAGAATAAACTGAATAATATTACAGATATTCTCAAGAAAATAAACAAACAAATTGTAGACCAAAATAATAACTCACTTACGACCAATACGGACTTGGAATACATTAATCTTATTATGAACCTTGACATGTTAATTCAAATTCTCACTAGCGTAGAAGAACAAACCGAATTTGCAAAGCTAAACATTTTGAATAGAAACTTATTTTCATTAGATGATAAATTGTACATTTATAACAGACTTAAAGCACAAAAATTGAATCTGGATTACTTAGATCAAATATTCCAATACAGCTCAGGAAGCGTAATTGTAAAAGGCGACGAAATCCTAATTTTGGCGAAAATACCCATCCTAGAAGACAACGAGTTCGACCTGATCAACATCCAGACGCTCAACTTAAACAACACACGAATCAGTACAGACATCAAGCTGGTGGCAAAGCACAGAGACATTATCTATAAACAAGAGCACATTTGTGACATCTGCGAAGCAACAACTCTTATCGAAGACGACTGTATCAACAACCTTTTGAATCATTTGACACCAAAATGTGTCCTAAAACCCGTCAGGCAACATATCAGAATACAAGAAATCAAAAAAGGAATCATACTATTGGATACGAATCAACAAGTATTGATTTCCGACTCATGTAATAACTCGAGATTAGTCAACACCCCGACTATTGTCGAAACAGACAATTGTACGATTAAGGTGATGAATCTTACATTTAATGGTCAAAAGCATCTAACAGACCACGAAGAATACCTCATACCAATCTATGGAAGGAAATTCATTCAACTCAACTACTCGGAAGAGCGGAATGAGATCACCCACATCAAACTGGAACACTTAAACAGTCTTCAAGAGATAAAGTTGGACCTGCATCGCTCGAAGAGGACAACAACCATCGGAGGAGGAATTCTCCTCACACTAACCTTTTTCTGCTCTTTTGCAATTTATATCATCAACAGAAGAACCAAATCTAAGGAAGATACCATCCTGAAAATCCATAAGCATGCTGAAACCAACACGGAACCTAAAGGAACCATTGGAAAAGGAGAACCCGCAACCTTACCGAGGCTCGTCCTTTTCGAAAAATCGTCCGAGGACGGACGACAATCTAAGGGGGGAGACGTTACACCACGACCGACCGGCCTAGGCGCAACCGGAGCCGAGACGTCAGCAAAAACCCAGCTGAGGCCCGTAGCAACAAGCGGAGGAACCAAACCAGCAACGAAACCATAAATTGACAATCGATGACGACTGCAGGATTCGATCGAACCACGCGGACAAAGGCTGCATCAGAATCGAACCACCGGAGGAACGACGAGTCAGCGGATTTAGTTTATTTAAGCTTTCTAGATTTAATTTTCAATTCAGTCTTGTGTGTAATTCAGTAGTGATCGGACAGTAAAGTGTTAATCGTAGTAATAAAGTTTTTTTTAGTTCCCGCGATAAATCACGGCATAATTTATATATATATATATATATATATATATATATATATATATATATATATATATATATATATATATATATATATATATATATATATATATATATATATATATATATATATATATATATACATATATATATATATATATATATATATATATATATATATATATATATATATATATATATATATATATATATATATATATATATATATATATATATATATATATATATATATATATATATATATATATATATATATATGAGCATCCTAACTTGATTGCAGATTTAGGCATTGAAAATGAAAAAAACATTGAAGTGTCTTCAGTGCAAAACTTAATTACACTATCTCTACTTAAACGTACACTACTAACAAATAGAAAATGATATTGTATAATGTTGAAAAATACAAATTTAATTCATGCATCAAAAGTTAGAAATCGGTCGGTGTGTGGGGCACAATGAGCACCCCCCTGGGGCATAATGAGCACCGCACGGTGTATAATGAGAACGCTCATAAGTGATATTTTGAAGGTGTATATAAGTACAACATGACCCCCCATAAGAGCAAGCGCACCGGTGAGTTGCCATTTGAGTTGCTATTTTCACAACGCTGGCCGTTGCTATTTTGGATAGCAACTGATTTTCGCACCGGTCGTTGCTAATGGGGATTACCAATTCCACTATTTCTTCTTCACACCGGCAGTTGCCAATTTCTGGAGACCGTCACTAGCCAGCGTTGGCAAAATGTTTGTTTGTGATGTATTTCGCATATCTTTTTCGGATTTAGTAATAACCAACTTATCCGTCAGTCAATCGTTTCCGGAATGAGCTACGTTCTTTCTACTTCATAAAATGTTCCCTCCATTTCACGAAACTTCGTTTCCGTTTTCCCAAGTTATCGATAACATAATTCTTTTGCAGGTTTTTTTTACTTTTGCGTACATGGATTTTTTCATCCTTATATGTTTATTTAAAGTAATTCCGTAAAACTGGGCACGTCCGGCAACGTTGGCTCAAATGACTATTCTACTGAATGCTGGCGAACTGTCATTAGTTGTATTCTGTATTTCATGCTGTCTCGGTTCCCACAGTTTGCTATTAATATTTGAAAATTTGCCGCCAAAAAAAAATTAAATATAGAACGCGTAAATTGTTTTGGAGTATTTGGTAGATTCTAGTGATGGAGAAAATGATTTCGCAGAACAAATTTCCTTATACGCGATTAAGAAAATGGTTTTTGGAAAGATTCGGGGCGGATCTCAGCCTAGTAATCAGCCAAATATTGACCACCATGCGGAGGAAGGTGCCATCCAGCGTTTTAACATTGTTTTTATCGGAAACACCGGTCTATACCGATGACCATTTCCAACGCCGCTTTCGAACTCATCTTAGGTTATTTTTGAAGATTGAAACAGCGGTAAAGGAGAAAAATGGTTTTTATAAAACGACCGAACGAAACGGGAAAATAGTTGGTGATACTCCCGAGCAGATTTGCTCAAACCTTCCAGGTTTATTGAATAATATTGGCCAATCTTGTGAGAATTTGAGCTTTCCGCATCGTGTAGGTTGCAGACCAAAATGCCAACCAAAATGGCCATCTCAATAAAAAACCTATACAAAATGTTTACCTGCCCAAAAAAACACCCTGCCCTAAATTTCAGCTCAATCGGAAATAAAATTGAGTAGTGGTTCACGCCGACACTTGCGTCCTACGACGTGTTTAACAAAACGCTTCGTCTTCCGAGGCCGACCAATTGAGTCCGCATTCGAAACACTCATCATCTTCGTAATATTATTACGAACATTCACTATCGAGCACAAAAAAAACAACAGTTTGACATTTCATCAAATAGCAACGATTCGGCTCGTTGCTATCGCGTTGCCAAATTTAATAACTCGCTACTACCCGAGGTGGGGATTGCTATTCCCCAAACCAACATAGCAACGCCCGGTGCGGTTGCCGCGTTATGGTGGGAGTTGCCAAACTAGCTTTAGAAACTTCAATTTAGCCACTGGTGGGCTTGCTCTAAACACACACCCGCACACACACACGTGCCGCGGACATTTCTTTTTGTTATGAATTGAGTAAAAGGTGTTGAAATTCAAAAATCATTTTGTTTATTTTGGTACTTCTACAAGAACATGTTTACAATACGTTTTACTTGGTTAAAGATATTAACTTCATAAAAATAAACATTAACAAAAAATCATTTAAATGTCTACAAAGTCAACAAAAATCGATCCAATCTTAACGAATAGATCGCTTAGTTATCTATGCGAAATCACAAGATGGGCATCGTGAATCTTCTAGGCATTCATGAAACCACAAGAAGCACTCCGAACATTTTGACCAGTTTTGGCCATCCTCTGACAAACTAGAGCAGCTGCCACAATGTTCACAAAGTGAATCTTGTATTGTCTTCACTTGGTTTCTGGTTCCTTTTGGTCTACCTCGTTTGCGCTTAGAGGTTTCGGAACCATTGTTAGAAACGGATTTTTGCTCTACCTTTGTGGTTTTTTTCAGGTGCCCTATATCCTTCAACGCCTGCAGTGACCTCAGTTTATTCCGATAAGGACTTGCTGTTATATTGCAGGCCTTTTCCCTCTTTCTACCACGAACGACTTTTCTGGTATTTGTTTTCGCCAAAGGCATGATATCAAAAGGAAACCTTGAACGAGCTCGCTAGCAACATTTCAGGACTCGACTTGGTTCTATTTCCAACATCTCCGAATGGACTATTGCTGATCTGAGAAGAGCTTGGCTCACAATCCAGTGATTTGAATTCGCCAGACACCTTACCCGCTTCACTACATGAAGACTCGGTATCTGGGATTGATTCTATCTTTATATAGCTGTCTGTTATATCATGAATGGAGCCATTAAAAACATCCAGCGCGTTGCCTGGGTTTGGATTAGTCTCTGAGAGAGCATCTGTAACATCAGCGGGGGCAAAATCGCTGTCGGTGAATACAAATCTGTTTAGTGGAACAATACCTGTCGCACTGAATCCACTTTGAGCCGTTTTCGCATTGGCCGTTTGCATGTATGCCAATCCAAATAGCTCACTGATATCGTTTAATGTTACAACTTTACCAGGATTTGCTTTCAGGTAGTCTTCGATCGCTTTTGAAAAAGCAGTTTTAAGTGGTCCCATAAAACTAACGTCAAGAGGCTGAAGCTTATGGCTGCAATGGGGAGGTAGAGTCACAACGGTCACGAAGCACTCACGAGCTCGTTCAATAAAGGCGAGGTTCTTGGTATGCGACCTGTGTCCATCAAGCAGGAGAAGGACTGAAGAATCAGCTGTTGGGCGTGTGTGGTGAAGGAAGTGACCAAACCAGGCGTTAAATTCGATTGCTGTCATCCAGCCAGATGAGTTACAAACAAAAAACGTATCCGGAGGGGCACCTTTTTTCAAAGCTTCTGTCAGACGAGCTCTGGGGAATATCATCATCGGCGGAATGAAATTTCCAGAGGCAGACATGCAAATGCATGTTGTGGACAGCAGTCCTCTCTCCGCAGATGTTACCGATCCTACTTGTCGCCTTCCCTTTAAAGCAAGTACTTTTGATTTTTTTGTTTGTACCTGAACACAAAAAAAACACTAATAAATATGGACTTCAAACTTATGGCAACGATTATAGCTAAACCTACGGTAAGGACGGATGATTCATCTACGTTGAACGTTCTGCTTGGTGTAAAGTTGCCTTCCGCTAACGTCTTAGTCAAAACATCGAAAAAATTGTTCACCGCTACCCTGTTGAAGCCTTGCAACCGAGCCGCAGAGGTTGCCTCTGGAGCACGCAGAGATAATTCAGGATGACGCTTACGGAAGCCACGCAGCCAATCCCAGCCAGCTAGCTGCGTTTTTTTGTTGAAGACGTGTGCTATTTCGTTTCTCTCCGCCAGTTGGTACGCTAGGCTTCTGATTACACGGGTGGTAATACCGTAGCATCGAACTTCCATGTCCAAAATATAATCCACCAATTCTAGTTCTTCAGCTGGTGTGAAAATAGTCCTGAAGGAACCAATTTGGTTCACCTCCTGCCCCGCCATTTCCATTCGGTATTTACTCTCATAACGTGCTAACGTCTGCCGCGGAATACCGTGATGCTTTGCAGCTTGTTTCGTGGACGTTCCGTCTCGCCTTATAGTGGTCAACGCCGCCTGGAGGGCCTCTTTTGACCAATTCTGTCTCCCAGATTGTCTTATATATGTTCGCACCATTACTGTTAACAAACACTAACTACGGTAAGAAACAAACTGACAAGCCTACTAAGATGAATTTCAGGTAGGTTTATGTGACAACGTGTGCTCATTTCGCCCCAGCTAGAGGGTGACCATTTCGCCCCTAGTCTATTAGTTGAAGTTAAAATAGATTTTTTATACTTATTATTGCATAAAACAAAAACTTGAATGATGGTGAAATTAGAAGTACCCATACATCATGTTGCAGTGTGTACATAATTGATTAGACCATTTAAACGTCCGTAAAAGCTTAATTAGTGGTGCTCAATAATAATAACTTTTTCATCACCTGAGAACCAAATTAATCTTTTTTATATATTTTAGTATTTCTGAAGGAAAAATCACTTTTTTCTAAAAAATGGATAGTGTAGTAACTACGGGAATGTTCCACATACCATATTGTATTCTGAAATGCGTAACTTCGGAGAAAAAAGGGGTGCCCGTTTCGCTCCGTGTGCTCAATATGCCCCTAATCCCCCTATATATACATATAAGTGTATATATATATATATATATATATATAAATATATATATATATATATATATATATATATATATATATATATATATATATATATATATATATATATATATATATATATATATATATATATATATATATATATATATATATATATATATATATATATATATATATATATATATATATATATATATATATACTAACATAATGTAAACAAATGATTTTATTACATTATTGGTTTCGAAAAGACTTGCAAAATTCATGGCAAGAATCCTTTCTTTTGTACACATCGATAAAATTATTTAAATCAAACTTTTAGAGATGGGCGATAAAACATTGCACCCTAAACAAAAGATACTTTGGAACTAGGCCCTTTACATTGTTTTGAAGCAACGGGCTTATTTGCGAAATAATTCGTAAACAGGCGACAGTAAAGGGCGGGTCAACTTTTGTTTTCAAAAAAAAGGCGCATTTAAAGGGGCGCAACTGAAGCAAAAATAAAAACTAGGCGAAAGAAAGATGGGCGTAACTCGTTGTCAGAATGCTTTAAAGCGAAATAGTAGTGGGTGAATCTCGTTGTCAGAATGCTTTAAGGCTCATTTGAAAAATGTTAGAAGAAAAGCGCAGATTTAAGCCATAAATGCCTAAATTTAATGTAGTATTGTTGGGAAACTATAAGCCAGGTTTATTTTACGTCGATTTTTGGTATTGTTGTTAATGTTAGTCACTTCCTTTGAAATTACGATTTGAAAATGTACTTGCAAATTTTCAAACTGATATTCCCCAATGTTTAGGGATACCATTCGTCCTGATTTAGCAGGACATGTCCTGATTTTGAAACCCATTTGGAACGTCCTGATTTATTTTTCATATTTTAGCATTTGTCCTGATTTTTCTGACTGATGCCGGATATTCAAAAAAGTAGCAAATTGTTCAGTATTATCATCTTGACTCCGGGAAAAAATAAACTTATTTCGGAAGTATTTATTCTTTGGTTGAATCTTTTTTTTAAATAGTTTATTTGACACGGCACGATACAATTTATGTTTAACTGAGCCAAGTACATTTTTTTTAAATTCTAAATTGGCAGGGAAAAGTAGGAGGCCTTTTTTTATTCTCGCGGCCGACTACGAGCTAGTGGGGATTTAAGGTGAGAGGAGGGGTGTTACAATTTTGTTTTTAACTATTTTATATTACAGAATGTATTCATTTGTACGTGGTTAACCAGTGATGTTCTGTTTGAGCAGTTTTGGTCTGAGGTGTCTGCGTAAACATAGAGATGCCGAGTCTTCGTTTTAGTGTCTCCAGCCGGGTGTATCATTCTCTTTCAGTTTGTGACAGAAATTGTAATCTAGCAAATAGATAAAAGAAATCAAATTTTAATGCCAGCATTTTTTATAAACCCGTATAGCTGTGTCATGTACTGGAGATCACCGCTTCCCAGAATGTCTCTAACGGGTACGTTCGGTTGTTTTCCTCGGGCCCGAAGGGAATCTATAAGCTCAGACCTAACACCACAGTATTCGGTACACGACCAAACAACATGCTCGATGTCATGGTAGCCGTCGCCACAAACGCAGTGATTACTGTATACAAGCCCTATACGAAAGAGATGCGTGTTTAACGTATAGTGATTGGACATAAGTCTGGACATCACGCGAATGAAGTCCCGACCGACATCCAACCCCTTGAACCATGCTTTCGTCGATACCTTAGGAAAAATGGAATGTAGCCACCGTCCCAGTTCATCTGAGTTCCATGATGATTGCCAACTGTTGAGTGTTCTCTGGCGCAAAATGCTATAAAATTCATCATAAGCAATTGGTCTATTATAAATATCGCCATCAATAGCACCCACCTTTACTAAAGCGTCAGCCTTTTCATTGCCCGGAATGGAACAATGAGAAGGGACCCACGCTAAGGTAACCCGGTAATTTTTATCTGTTAAAGCACTTAAAAACCGCCGTATTTTCCCCAGGAAATACGGGGTGTGCTTCACAGGCTTCATCGATCGCAGAGCCTCAATGGCACTGAGACTGTCTGTGAAGATGAAGTAGTGGTCTATGGGCAGGGTTTCGATGATCCAAAGAGAGTACTGAATGGCAGCAAGTTCTGCGACGTACACGGAAGCAGGAGCATCGGAGGCGGTAAAATTTTCGTGGAAAACACCGAAGCCAGTGGACTCATCTAGATTAGATCCGTCAGTGTAAAACCTTTTATCATAACTAACATGTTTAAACTTATTGGAAAAAATTTCAGGGATCTCTTGGGGTCGCAATTGATCCGGGATACCAGAAATGTCTTGTTCCATGGTGGTGTCGAAGAATATAGCATTATTAGAAGTATCTAAAAGTGCGACATTGGAGGAATCGTATGAAGAAGGATTAATATCTTGAGCCATATAGTCAAAATATAAAGTAATAAATCTGGATTGAGATTGAAGGTCGACCAACCTCTCGAAATTTTCAATTACTAATGGGTTCATGACTTTGCATCGAATTAGCAACTGGTAAGAGAGATTCCAAAAACGATGTTTCAACGGAAAAATTCCCGCTAGCACTTCAAGACTCATCGTATGGGTCGACTGCATGCAACCTAAGGCAATACGCAAACAACGATATTGTATTCGTTCCAGTTTGATCAAATGTGTGTTTGCTGCGGAGCGGAAACAGAAACACCCGTACTCAATTACAGACAATATCGTTGTTTGGTAAAGCCTTAGAAGGTCTCCTGGGTGGGCTCCCCACCAGGTTCCGATAATCGTACGAAGAAAATTAATCCTCTGTTGGCATTTTTGTGTCAGATACCTAATATGACAAGCCCAGGTGCATTTAGAGTCGAACCAGACCCCGAGATATTTAGCGACTAAAACCTGAGAGATCGTTTTACCCGTTAGTAGGAGCTGCAGCTGAGCTGGATTATGCTTCCTAGAAAAAACGACCAGCTTAGTTTTCTCCGGAGAGAATTCGATACCCAGCTTAAGAGCCCATTTAGACAAATTGTCTAAGGTATCTTGCAATGGTCCTTGTTGATCGCTAGCCTCGCTACCAGTAATGGATACAACGCTATCGTCTGCAAGTTGCCTTAGCGTGCATGAATTTGCAAGACATTCATCGATGTCATTGACGTAAAAATTATATAAGAGAGGACTTATACATGAACCCTGGGGAAGGCCCATGTAACTAATTCGGGAAGTTGTCGAATCGCCATGTGAGAAATACATATGCTTTTCTGACAACAAATTGAGCAAAAAGTTATTCAAATTTGGTGAAAGTCCCTGCGAATGAAGTTTCGCGCTTAAAACTTCTACAGAGACAGAGTCAAAAGCCCCCTTAATATCCATGAACGCAGAAGCCATTTGCTCTTTTCGAGCAAAGGCTAGTTGAATTTCAGTAGAAAGCAACGCTAGGCAATCGTTCGTCCCTTTGCCCCGGCGAAAGCCAAATTGAGTATCTGAAAATAACCCGTTTGTTTCGACCCATTTGTCTAACCGTAAGAGGATCATTTTCTCCATTAATTTTCGGAGGCAAGAGAGCATCGCAATCGGCCTATATGAATTGTGATCAGAGGCAGGTTTCCCGGGTTTCCGAATAGCAATGACTTTTACCTCCCTCCAGTCATGCGGAACAATATTTAGCTCAAGAAACTTGTTGAACAAATTCAACAAGTGTCTTTTTGCAGAGTCGGGTAGATTCTTCAACAGGTTGAATTTTATTCTATCTAACCCTGGAGCCTTATTGTTGCACGACAGGAGAGCCATTGAAAATTGTAACATCGAAAATGGAGGCTCTTCCGTAGTTACTAAAAACGCGTCGCGAAAGGTTCTCTGTTCCGGTACATAGGCCGTACAGACCTTTTTGGCAAAATCGAGTTTCCAGCGATCTGAATACTCCTCGCTTTCATTCGAAACGTCACGGTTCCGCATACGCCTGGCGGTATCCCGAAGAGTGCTCATCGCTGTTTCCCTCGACAACGCGTTTACGAACCGCCGCCAGTACCCGCGTTTTTTCGCCTTTACTAAGCTCTTCATCTGCCTGCTCAGTGCCTCGTACTTTCGAAGCAGGTTGACAGTGCCGTACTTCCGGTAGTCCTTATACGCCGCGGACCTTCGCACGTACAGCTCAGAGCACTCTTTGTCCCACCATTTGTAGGGAGGGCGCTGTCTAATCGTTACCCCGGGTATCGGTTTCGTCTGAGCTTGAGTCGCGGCGTCGATGATCAAGCCAGCTAAGAACGGGTATTCTTCCTCCGGAGGAAGTTCCTCGTGAGTCTCGATAGATTGCGCTATAATAGACTCATAACACTTCCAATCAATATTACGTGTAAGTTCGTAGGAAATATTGATTGGTTTCGGGGGAGTTGAACCATTAGCAATTGATATAACGATTGGCAGATGATTACTACCGTGGGGATCGTTGATTACTTTCCACTGTCAATCTAACGCTAGTGATGTCGAGCAGAGGGATAGGTCAAGCACGCTTTCACGTGCTGGAGGATTAGGTACGCGTGTCGCTTCCCCAGTATTCAAAATTGTCATATTGAAGTCGTCGATCAAGTTACAGATTAAAGAAGATCGGTTGTCGTCGTACAGCGACCCCCATAGCGAACAGTGAGAGTAAAAATCTCCCAAAATCAAAAAAGGTGCGGGAAGCAATTCTGCTATATCAAGGAGTTGCTTCTGTTCAATCCGCGCGGATGGGGGAATATATAACGAAACATGGCAAAGGTCTTTTCCTTTCATATTCGTTTGAATGGCAACAACTTCAATATTCGAGATCGAGGGGAGGTCGATTCTGAAAAAAGAATAGCACTTTTTGATCCCTAAAAGTACCCCTCCACCGTGTGAGTCTCGATCTCGACGAATGATGTTGAAATCGTGGAAATTAAGTTGGTCATTTGAATTGAGAAAAGTTTCACAGAGCGCGAAAGCATCACAATTGTATGTGTTTATCAAATGTGAAAATAAATCGAATTTGGGGATGATACTTCTGCAGTTCCACTGTAACACAGTGACAAAATTCCTAACCTCTTTCGACGTATTAGTCATCGAAAGATACGATAGCTGAAATGAGGGGCCAAGTTGCTGCTAGTTGCTTCAAATAGGTTTTCACTGTAGGGAGAAGGGCAAGAAGAATGTTTTGAAGGGGATCTGGTATGCTGAATGTTTTAAATATCCAGTCCACAATATCAGAGAATTTTATGAACCCTGTTTCTTTTATGTCTTCTGATCGAGAAATGGGTGCACGAGGGGTTTTTGGTGCCCCAGGAAGCGGTGGGTACTCCTGGTTTGATTTGAAATTAAAACCGGGGGGTACTTGCTTCGGTTTTTCTTCACCGCTTCCTTTCTGTGTTGTCTTATTGGTCATTCCGCTAGGGGTTATCTTACGACCTTTGCGAGAAAGATTAGGAGAGTTGAGCATTCTCCTCTCCTAGATCCCTCTGGCAAGGCATAAGAACACCCTTCGACGGGATCGTCAGATGTACCCTCATCGGTTTTTTTTTTTTAACAATATGTTTATTTGACACGGCACAATACATACAATGTTTAACGGAGCCAACTAAATCTTATTTCTAGAGTATCTTATAGACTAAAGCAAATTTTTTATCCTCGCTGCCGACTACGAGCCCAAACTAAATCTAGGACTGAAACTAGCATGGTTTTTTTTTCGATGGTTCAAATTGTTGGGATTGTTAAATGGGTACACTTATGCTTTTCAAATAGCCGTAGATCAACATCATGTATGAAGTGTTCCGCTGGGCCAAGATATCACGAACCGGGATGTTGGACTGTATTCCTCGGGCCCTGAGGGTATCCAAAAGTAGGGATCTGGCGCCACGGAATTCAGCACAGACCCAAACTACGTGATCAATGTCATGATACCCCAATCCACAAATGCAATGATTACTACTAGTGAGCCCAATACGCAGTAGGTGTGCGTCTAACCCGTAGTGGTTGGACATAATCCGAGACATCACGCGAATGAAGTCTCGTCCTACATCCAACCCCCGAAACCAAGGCTTTGTAGATACTTTTGGGATGATGCTGTGTAGCCACCTTCCCAGTTCTCCCTTATCCCACGAGGTCTGCCAGTTGAGAAGCGTACTCTGACGTGAAATTTGTAAAAACTCATTAAAGGCAATTGGTCTATCGTAAATATTACCGTTTGTTGCGCCCACCTTAGCTAAAGTGTCCGCTTTCTCATTGCCCGGAATGGAACAATGAGAAGGGACCCACACTAAGGTAATCTGAAAAGATTTTTCGGATAAAGCACTCAAATGTTCCCGTATTTTCCCCAGGAAATACGGTAAGTGCTTTTCATTTTTCATCGATCGGAGAGCCTCAATAGAACTGAGACTGTCTGTAAAGATGAAGTAATGGTCCTTGGGCAATTTTTCGATAATCCCTAGGGTGTACTGAATTGCAGCCAATTCTGCGACGTAAACAGAAGCAGGATTATCGAGCTTACAGGAGACGGTTAAACTGTTATTGAAGATACCGAAGCCAGTGGACCCGTTGAGAAGTGATCCATCAGTGTAAAACGCATTGTCGCAGTTGATGTTTTTTTCATATTTATTATAAAATATTTTAGGGATCTGCTGCACGCGTGAATGATCCGGGATTCCACGAGTTTCTTCTATCATGGATGTATCGAAAAACACAGTAGGAACAGAAGTATCTAATAAGTTGACACGATTGGAGGTGTATGAGGAAGGATTTATACTTTGAGACATGTGATTGAAATACACAGTCATGAAACGGGTTTGAGAATTAAGTTCAACTAGCCTATCGAAATTTTCAATTACCAAGGGGTTCAAAACCTCACTTTTGATGAGAATACGAGCAGTCAGATCCCAAAAGCGGTCTTTTAATGGAAGAACGCCCGCCAAAACTTCCAAGCTCTTCGTATGGGTCGAATGCATGCAACCTAAGGCGATACGTAAACAACGATATTGCAATCGTTCCAGCTTGATTAAATGGGTGTTCGCTGCGGCGCGGAAGCAAAAACACCCGTACTCAAGCACCGATAATATCGTTGTTTGGTAAAGCCTTATCAGGTCACCTGGGTGGGCTCCCCACCATGATCCGGTTATTGTCCGCAGAAAATTCACTCTTTGTTGGCATTTTTTTATCAGATACCTAATATGGCAACCCCAGGAGCCTTTTGAGTCGAACCAGACGCCAAGATATTTATATACCAAAACCTGAGAAATCGTTTCACCCATCATTTGTAAATGGAGCTGCGCTGGCTCGCGCTTTCTAGAAAAAACTACTATCTCAGTCTTCTCCGCAGAGAATTCGATACCTAGCTGTAAGGCCCAAGCAGACAAATTGTCCAAGGTATCCTGCAACGGTCCTTGCAGATCGGCAGCTCTGGCACCTGTGATAGAAACCACACTGTCGTCTGCAAGTTGTCTTATCGTGCATGAATTTGCAAGACATTCATCAATGTCATTTACATAAAAATTGTAAAGGAGGGGGCTTAAGCATGAGCCCTGGGGAAGACCCATATAGCTAATTCGAAATGTTGTCAAGTCACCATGCGAAAAATGCATAACTGATAACAAATTGTACAAAAAATTGTTCAAAATTGGAGAAAATCCTTGTTGGTGAAGTTTTCCCGAAAGAATGTCAATAGAAACTGAATCAAAAGCCCCCTTAATGTCCAAGAACACAGATGCCATTTGTTCTTTGCTAGCATACGCCAGCTGAATTTCTGTTGAAAGCAACGCAAGACAATCGTTCGTCCCTTTGGCTCGGCGGAAACCAAATTGGGTATTTGATAGTAGACCATTTGTTTCGACCCAATGGTCCAGGCAACGGAGTATCATTTTCTCCATCAATTTCCGGATGCAGGATAGCATTGCAATCGGCCTATACGAGTTGTGATCAGAAGCTGGTTTTCCCGGTTTTTGGATGGCGATCACCTTCACTTGCCTCCAATCCTGTGGTACAATATTCTGCTTCAGGAACTTATTGAATAAATTCAATTAGCGCCTCTTGGCAGTGCCGGGCAGATTCTTCAACAAGTTGAATTTGATTCTATCTAACCCAGGCGCATTATTGTTGCAGGACAGGAGGGCCACTGAAAGTTCTGCCATCGTAAAAGGTGATTCTATAGCGTCGCGGCCCGGAGACGGATCGCGAGCAATGTTTTGCGCAGGAACAGAATCCGGACATACTTTCCTGGCAAAGTCAAAAATCCACCGACTCGAAGACTCCTCGCTTTCGTTGACTACATTACGATTTCGCATTCTCTTGGCTGTGCTCCAAAGAGTGCTCATCGATGTCTCTCTCGAGGTTTCGTTTACGAACCGGCGCCAATAACCGCGTTTCTTTGCTCGGGTCAAGCTTTTAAACTTGTTCTCAAGCTCTAAATACCGATTGAAGTCGTCGAGTTTTCCTTCATCCCGGAAGGCCTTGAACGCGTCTGATTTTTTCACGTAGACATCGGAACACTCTTTGTCCCACCACGGAGTGGGAGGCCGTCTTTTAATCTGTACTCCGGGATATCACTTCGTTTGGGTTTGTAACGCGGCGTCGAGAATCAAACCCGCGAGGAGGTTATATTCTTCGAGTGGTGGAAGATCTGGAATCGAATCGACAGCATGTGAGATCTTTTCTTCGTATAACTTCCAATCAATGTTACGGGTGAGGTCATACGGGATATTTACCGGTTGTGCGTGATTAGATCCATTGGCAATTGTAATTAAGATAGGCAAATGATCGCTACCGTGGGGATCCGGGATTACCTTCCATGTGCAATCCAACCGTAGCGATGTTGAACATAAGGATAAATCTAAAGCGCTTGGTTGCGCTGGAGGCTTAGGGACACGTGTCATATTTCCGTTGTTTAGAATTGTCATATCGAAGTCGTCGCAAAGATTATAGATTAAAGTGGAGCGATTATCATTTGAAGGGGAGCCCCAAGCCACGCCATGGGAGTTGTAATCTCCCAAAATTAGTCGTGGCGAGGGTAGGAGTTCTATCATGTCAAAGAGCACCTGTTGCCCAGTCTGTGCTCTGGGGGGAATATATATTGAGGCAATACAAAGCTCTTTACCTTGTATTGTCATTTGACACGCGACAACTTCAATGCCTGGAACCGATGGGAGGTTAATACGATAGAAAGAATAGCACTTCCTAATCCCCAGAAGTACACCTCCGTAGGGGGTATCTCGGTCAAGGCGAATAATATTAAAATCATGGAAGTTGAGATTAACATTTGAAGTGAGCCAAGTTTCACAGAGGGAGAATACATCGCATTTGTATTTATTAATCAAAACTTTGAGTGAATCAATTTTAGGGGTGATACTTCTACAATTCCCCTGTAAAACAGAAATAGAATCCTTGACTTCAGCTGAAGAATTACCCATCGAAGGATACAATCGCTGCAAGGAGGGGCCATTTAGCAGTCAACTGCTTCAAAAACGTTTTAACTGTCGGTAGAAATGCCAGCAGTAGACTTTTAAGGGGATCAGTTATGTTAAAATTTTCAAGCATCCAGTCCACAATTTCTGAAAACTTCAGCAGTCCAGATTCTGGCTGAGTCTTGGACGAAAAAAAAGGAACAGTTGGGCATTTTGATGTTCCTGGGAGTGCTGGAAACTCCTTGTGGGAATTAAGTTTGGTCAATCCCGGAGGGGTTTGCTTCGGATTTTCAACAGCACTTTTTTGTTTGGGAATATTTGCCATTTCAGATGGGGATCTCCTTTGACCTTTTCTAGGAAGTTTAGGAGAAGAGAGGTTTTTTCTCTTCCTAGACTTCCCGGGTTCAGCGAAAGAAGGTTCCCCAACTGAATCGTCAGAGTCAGGCTCGTCGGATGACAATACCTCGAAAAGGTTCGAGGAAATCAGTTTGGCGGCAGCGGTCTCCTTCAGCATCTCTGCGTAAGTGCGTTTAGAGCGCTCTTTCAAAGACCGCTTGATTTTGTCTTGGCGCTGTTTGTACGCGGGGCATGCGGACAGCTCATGCGGAGTTTGCCCACAATAAAGGCACTTTTCAGCACCCTTATCGCATGTGTCATCCGCATGTTGCTCTCCGCATTTGCCACAGCGTTCTTTATTGCCGCAGTGGGAGGCCGTATGTCCCAACTGCTTGCACTTAAGGCAATTCATTACCCGCGGCACAAACAAGCGCACGGGTAGACGCACCTTGTCCACGAGTACGTAGCTCGGCAGTGCAGACCCGGCGAAAGTCACCCGAAACGAGTCTGATTGGGTGTAAGTTTTTACACCCTTGTCGAGCGACACTGAGTGTAATCGCTTACTATCCAATATCTTAACCGGCTGAATGCTTGAATCCTTAAAGCGGCCGGTTCCAGCTTTCAGCAGATCCTCGACAGTCAAACTCGAGTCGGTGACAACGCCGTCGATCTCTACTACGCGAGCTGGGATGTACACGTGGTATTCCCGCGTAAAAAGCTCAAAAGCAGCAATCTCGTTTGCTTGCTTGGGGCATGACACTGATACCCGCAGTTTATTCGGGCGTACTTTTGTAATTTCTGTAACGGCTTTGAACCATTTAGCCAGATCCAGTGAGATTTGCATTGTATTTAATGCTTTCACTTTCGGCCGGAAAAATACAGTCCACGGACCGACAGAATCTTCAGGGTACAGCTTCACCCGATGGATCAGCTTACGTGAATCTCCTGTTCCGACTCGCGGAACCTTGTACCCGCCCGGATTGGGCTGGGGAACGGTAGAAGTTCCACCTTCAGAATCACAGGAGTCGGTTTCTTCGTCGTCCATTTCGGACGAAAGAATCAAATCCGCGAGCTCAAATATAGAGCCGGCACGGTAGAAAAAAAACCAAGAAAAAAAAACTACTTAACTCAGTTAGCCGCTCTCCTCCGCAATAAGTCCAGTCACAGCGGTCCGTTGATGTTGCTTCTGCTGCCTATGTGTAGCCTTTTGTCCAAACAGCAGCTTCTCTGTGCTGCCAACGGGATAGCCGGCACCCGGCCGACGGTGCGATAAATTTGCTTCTTTCGCTTTACTGTAAGCTATTGTTTGCACAACACAGGACGACTCGATAATCACACGCGCCATACACACGCTATATAGGTTGAAGCGAACAATGCGTGTTTATTCTTTTTTGTATAGTCGGATAGCTTAACAGCGGAGTAGGCAACAACGATCCTATCTCCACTGAGGTATAATTCCAACTGTACCCTCATCGGTTGGCAAAAAGGAAAAGATGTTTTCTGTCGAGGGTGGCTCAGCCCTCTTAAGCATTTCTGCAAAAGAGCGCTTTGATCGTTCCTTAAGGGAACGCTTAATTTTTTCCTCGCGCTGTTTGTACGCGGGACACGCCGAAAGGTCATGCCGAGTTCCCTCGCAGTAAAGACACTTTTCAGTATCCTCACTGCAAGCGGTCTCAGCATGATTGCCTCCGCACTTGCAGCAGCGTGCCTTGTTGCAGCAGTAGGTGGCTGTATGACCTAACTGCTTGCAGTTTTGGCAATGCATGACCCGCGGTACAAACAGGCGTACAGGCAGACGAACCCTGTCCAAAGAGATGTAGTTCGGCAGTGCGGATCCGGCGAATGTTACACGGAAGGAATCCGAAGAGAGGAATTTCTTCTTCCCTTTTTCGATGGATACTGAATGTAATTGCTTGACATCCAGTATCTTTACATCTTGAATCAGGGGGTTCTTGAAGCAGCCAACCCCGTGACGCAAAATGTCATCGACCGTGAGGCTTCCTTCGGTAACCACACCGTCGATCTCCACGTCCTTGGCAGGGATGTACACGCGGTACTCCCTTGTAAAGAGCTCGTAGCTAGCAATTTCGTTTGCTTGCTTCAAGCTACTCACGACAACTCGCAGTTTGTTCGGCCTCACCTTCGTAATCTCCGTTACGGCCGAAAACTGTTTTACCAGGTCCTTGCCTATTTGTAAAATGTTAAGAGGCTTCTTTATGGGCCTAAAGTAAACTACTAACGGACCTTTCGAAGCATCTGGGTAAGCTTTCACCCGTGTTGCCGGTACCCTTGGTACGGGGCTAGGTAGCGGGGAAGGTAGAGGGGAATTGATGGGGGAGATCTCAATCTCTTTCCCATTTGTTTCCACATCCAGGAATAGTTGCACCTGCAAGTCGTCCATTTTGCGGGAGCGTTACGCTCTACCGCACACAAACGATAAATATTCGAATGTGGGGGGGTGGGGGGATCAAGTAGTTGTTATTAAATTTTAAAAACAATTTTTCAAACTACAATGGATCAAAATAAAAAAAGACAGTAATACTAATACTAATAACAATAGTAATAATAGCAATAATAATAATAATAATAATTATAACAATAATAATAATAATAACAATAATAATAATAATAAATAAAATAATAACAATAATAATAATATCATTCTGTGCCGAACACGCATCAGTACTGGACGTGTTTGGTGATCGGTCCGATAGAGTATAAAACAAAAGACGTGTGAACAAGTGTTGGCATTGTTTGCCTGGTCGAGTGAAATAAATCCGGGTTCAAGGTCGTTCCTTTGTGCAACTGTTTCGCATCGTGACTGCCAGCTGGTGCGTAAGCCGATTTGGCTGCTGGCTGGATTGTGCTACAGCAGTGGACGAGACACAAACGAGGAAAAAGAAGAAGCCATCAGTGTCAGCGAGTCGTATCGCTGTGTGGAGTGATCTCACACCTGGCTCGCTGCTGGTGGCTGTTTGGTGCTGCTGTATTGGTGCTGCTGGCTGTAACGGCTGCTACTTCGAACGATCGGACAACCAACCTTACTGGAAGGGAGAAATAAAAAGGTACGTGTTCTTGTCAGCGCTAGTGCGCTAAACATAGCGCGATGGATGTAGATCCCTCGCCTCCCGCGCCACCATCCCCGAACCCCTCTGACCCTGACCCTTCTGTTACCCCCTCCCCTGTTCATTCTTCAGTCCCCCCTCGCCCCAGGCTTTACCCAGACGGAGCCCAGGGCAGCTATACTGTTTATTTTCGGCCAAAGGCAGGACCGAAATCGAAAAAGTTGAACCTCTTGCAGATTTCTAAAGACCTGACGAAGGAGTACAAGGGCGTGACCGAAATTTCCAAGGTCCGGCCTAACAAGCTCCGTGTCGTGGTCGGTAACCTGAAAGAGGCCAACGATATAGCTTGCTCTGAGCTCTTCACACGCGAGTATCGCGTTTACATACCCGCACGAGACGTGGAGATCGACGGTGTCATAACCGATTCGAGTCTGTCCGTCGAGTGTATACTGCAAAGTGCCAAAGGGTGCTTTAAGAACAAAACGTGTCCCGAAGTAAAGGTGCTCGACTGCAAGCAATTGCGGTCAGCATCGATCATCGGTGGCAAAACAGTATACACTCCGTCAGACTCGTTTCGAGTTACGTTCGCCGGGTCTGCACTACCAAGCCACGTCTCGATCCACCGGGTTCGTCTCCCTGTGAGGCTCTACGTGCCCCGCGTCATGAACTGCCTGAATTGCAAGCAGTTAGGCCATACAGCCGCCTACTGCTGCAATAAGGCACGTTGTGGCAAGTGTGGGGAGTCTCATGCGGAAGATTCTTGCAGTGTTAACGCTGAAAAGTGTATTCACTGCGGAGAAAATCTGCATGAGCTCTCGACATGTGCGGTGTACATGCAGCGCAGGGATAAAATAAAACGGTCTCTCAAAGAGCGTTCAAAGCGTTCCTACGCTGACATGCTGAAGAAGACCGTTACCACTTCTCCCGTTACTTCGAACCCCTTCGATCTGTTGCCCTCTGAGGAAACCGATTCTGACGATTCACCAGCGGGAGCATCTTACGCCAATCCTGGGGAGTCTAGAAAGAGGAAAAGTGTTTCCTCTCCTAAACTTCCCAGAAAAGGTCCTAAGATTTCTCAAAGTGAAATGAAGGTTACAAACAAACCAAACAGTGCTGCGGAAAAACCGAAGCAAACTCCTCCTGGGCTGGCAAATTTAAAGTCCCAGAAGGAGTTCCCAGCACTGCCAGGAACATCTAAAACCCCAGTTGCTCCTTTTACACTCCCAGTTGATGAAACAAACTCTGGATTAGTGAAATTTTCTGACATTGTGGACTGGATTTTTGAAACTTTCAATGTACCCGATCCAATTAAAATTTTTCTTACAGCATTCCTCCCAACAGTTAGATCATTTTTGAAGCAGTTGACTGCCCAATGGCCTCTCCTTGCAGCGATTGTATCCTTCGATGCCTAATTCAACTGCGTATATGAAGGATTCTATCTCTGTCTTACAGTGGAATTGTAGAAGTATTTTACCAAAAATTGATTCGTTTAAAGTTTTGATAAATAAAAACAAATGCGATGCATTTTCCCTTTGTGAAACTTGGCTTACTTCAAATATTGATCTCAACTTCCATGATTTTAATATTATTCGCCTTGATCGAGACACCCCATATGGAGGAGTACTTTTAGGGATTAAAAAGTGCTATTCTTTCTATCGTATTAACCTCCCCTCGATTCCAGGCATCGAAGTTGTCGCATGTCAAATGACAATACAAGGTAAAGAGCTTTGTATTGCCTCAATATATATTCCCCCCAGAGCACAGGTTGGGCAACGGCTGCTCTTTGATTTAATAGAACTTCTTCCCTCGCCACGTTTGATTTTGGGAGACTTCAACTCTCATGGCGTGGCTTGGGGTTCCCCATACAATGATAACCGCTCCTCTTTAATCTATAACCTTTGCGATGACTTCGACATGACTATTTTAAACAACGGTGAAATGACACGTATCCCGAAACCTCCAGCGCGCCCAAGCGCTTTGGATCTATCCTTATGTTCGACGTCGCTACGGTTGGATTGCACATGGAAGGTAATCCTCGATCCTCACGGTAGCGACCATCTGCCTATTCTTATTTCAATTACTAACGGGTCAACTCGCATGCGACCAATTGACATTCCGTATGACCTCACACGAAATGTCGATTGGAAGTTATACGAGGAAATGATTTCAAAAGCGGTCGAGTCGATTCAACATCATTCACCACTTGAAGAATACAACCTCCTCGCGGGCTTGATTCTCGACGCCGCGTTGCAAGCCCAAACGAAGAAATATCCCGGCGTAACGATCAAAGAACGGCCTCCCACTCCGTGGTGGGACCAAGAGTGCTCCGATGTCTACACGCAAAGATCCGACGCGTTTAAGGCCTACCAGACGGGAGGTATACCTGGCGACTATTTACGGTATTCGGAGCTTGATACCAAGCTTAAAAGCTTGGCTAAAGCAAAGAAACGTGGATATTGGCGTCGGTTCGTGAACGAGACGTCGAGGGAGACATCGATGAGCACTCTTTGGAACACAGCCCGAAGAATGCGGAATCGCGTAACGGTCAACGAAAGCGAGGAGTCTTCAAGTAGGTGGATATTTGATTTTGCCAGGAAAGTATGTCCGGACTCTGTTCCTGAGCAAAATATTGTTCGCGATGCGTCTCCGGGCCACGACGCGATAGAATCACCTTTTACGATGGCAGAACTTTCAGTTGCCCTCCTGTCCTGTAACAATAACGCGCCTGGATTAGATAGAATCAAATTCAACTTGTTGAAGAATCTACCCGGCAATGCCAAGAGGCGCTTGTTGAACTTGTTCAATAAGTTCCTGGAGCAAAACATTGTACCGCAGGATTGGAGGCAAGTGAAGGTGATCGCCATCCAAAAACCAGGGAAACCAGCTTCTAATCACAACTCTTATAGGCCGATTGCAATGCTATCCTGTATCCGGAAATTGATGGAAAAAATGATACTCCGTCGTTTAGACCACTGGGTCGAATCAAATGGTCTACTATCAGAAACTCAATTTGGCTTCCGCCGTGCCAAAGGGACGAATGATTGTCTTGCGTTGCTTTCAACAGATATTCAGCTGGCGTATGCTCGTAAAGAACAAATGGCGTCTGCGTTCTTGGACATTAAGGGGGCTTTTGATTCCGTTTCTATTGACATTCTTTCGGGTAAACTTCACCGACAAGGATTTTCTCCAATTTTGAACAATTTTTTGCACAACTTGTTGTCCGAAAAGCACATGCATTTTACGCATGGCGATTTGGCAACTTTTCGCATTAGCTACATGGGTCTTCCCCAGGGCTCATGTTTAAGCCCCCTTCTTTACAACTTTTATGTAAATGACATCGACGAATGTCTGGCAAATTCATGCACGATAAGACAACTTGCAGACGACAGTGTAATCTCTGTTACAGGAGCCAAAGCTGCCGATTAGCAAGGACCATTGCAAGATACCTTGGACAATTTGTCTGCTTGGGCTTTACAGCTAGGTATCGAATTCTCTCCGGAGAAGACTGAGATAGTAGTTTTTTCTAGGAAGCATGAACCTGCTCAGCTTCAAACACAATTAATGGGTAAAACGATTTCTCAGGTTTTGGTACACAAATATCTTGGTGTCTGGTTCGACTCTAAAGGCACCTGGGGTTGTCACGTGAGGTATCTGATGAAAAAATGTCAACAAAGAGTGAATTTTCTTCGTACAATAACCGGACAATGGTGGGGAGCCCATCCAGGAGACCTTATAAGGCTTTACCAAACAACGATATTGTCTGTTATTGAATACGGGTGTTTCTGCTTCCGCTCCGCAGCAAACACACATTTGATCAAACTGGAGCGAATACAATATCGTTGTTTGCGTATCGCCTTAGGTTGCATGCAGTCGACCCATACGATGAGTTTGGAGGTTTTAGCTGGAGTACTACCATTGAAAAACCGCTTCTGGAGCCTGTCTTCTCGTATTCTAATCAAATGTGAGGTCTTGAACCGTCCCGTGATTGAAAATTTTGAAAGGTTAATCGAACTTAATTCTCAAACCCGTTTTATGACATTGTATTTCAATCACATGTCCCAAAATATTAACCCTTCTTCGAATATTCCAAATCGTGTCGACTTATCAAATACTTCTGATTCTACTGTGTTTTTCGATACATCCATGATAGAAGAAACTCGTGGAATCCCGGATCATTTACGCGTGCAGCAGATCCCTAAAATTTTTTCCAATAAATATCGAAACATCAACTGCGACAATATGTACTACACTGACGGATCACTTCTTGATGGGTCCACTGGCTTCGGTATCTTCAATAACAATTTAACCGTCTCCCATAAGCTCGATAATCCTGCTTCTGTTTACGTCGCAGAATTAGCTGCAATTCAGTACACCCTAGGGATTATCGAAAAAATGCCCACGGACCATTATTTCATCTTTACGGACAGTCTCAGTTCCATTGAGGCTCTCCGATCGATGAAAGATGTTAAGCACTCTCCGTATTTCCTGGGGAAAATACGGGAACATCTGAGTGCTTTATCCGAAAAATCTACTCAGATTACCTTAGCGTGGGTCCCTTCTCACTGCTCGATACCGGGTAATGAGAAAGCGGACTCTTTGGCTAAGGTGGGCGCAACAAACGGTGATATTTATGAAAGACCAATTGCCTTTAATGAATTTTTCGCACTTGTACGTCAGAATACGATCATCAGTTGGCAAAATGCTTGGACCAGAGGGGAATTGGGAAGGTGGTTACATTCCATAATCCCCAAAGTATCGACGAACCCGTGGTTCAAGGGGTTGGATGTAGGTCGGGATTTCATTTGCGTGATGTCCCGGCTTATGTCCAATCACTATAGATTTGACGCGCTCCTCCGTCGTGTTGGGCTCGGGGAAAGTGGTATCTGTGCCTGTGGTGAAGGTTATCACGACATAGAGCATGTGGTTTGGTCATGCCCTGTACACCGTGACGCCAGGTCTAAATTAATAGCTTCCCTGCAGGCCGAGGGTAGACAGCCGGCTGTTCCTGTTCGTGATGTCTTGGCGAGCCGTGACCTATCCTACATGTCCCTTATATACGTTTTCCTGAAATCCATCCACGCCCCAGTCTAGTCCCGTTCCCCTCCGTCTACACCCAACAAAACGACAAGAACACGTTTGAACCTTAAGCACAAAACCAGCAACCAGACCCCGCACAACAGAACCAGGACCCAAGGACTACGAGCCTCTGTCCCAACTCACGACATCGTGGCTCAGCAGAACGAATCCATACATGCCATTCGACGATTATCAGACGACCATTGAACAACAAAACACTGATTGGAAATCCCATGCTAGTTTTAAGTTAGACTTAATTTCAGCTCGTAGTCGGCAGCGAGGATAAAAAATTTGCTTTAGTTTTTAAGTCATCAGATATAATTGGCGCCGTTAAACATTAAATTGTATTTGTGCCGTGTCAAATAAATGTTATGTGAAGAAAAAAAAAAAAAAAATTATAATAATAATATTAATAATAATGATAAAAATTCTAAAGTGAATACTTCACCGAACGTCTAAGTCACGACCTCACGGCTGATAGTTGGATTAATCGAGTGTCTCCGCAGAACAAACAATGACGATCCAGCTTCGTGTTGTGACACAGTGGCTGTATCTTACACTCGACCTTGTAGATGCCACTTGTAGTTGACTTCCACTCGCTCGATCGTATGATGGTCCGTGCTGCTAGCGGGGTAACAGCGGTGCGGGAGAATTATTCTTGCTGATATATCAGCTGCGTATCAGATCACTGGCGGGGTAGCCTGCCCCTGCCAGTGTGCAGAAGATGTTTCTGCCGATATATTGCAGGCTATTGTTATCGCACTCAAGAACTAATCGAAAAAAAAACACCCGTACGATAACTCGTGTATTGTTATTTTGCGAATCAAACGGAGATAAACAATTTGCGTCTAATCAAGACGAAAGCAAAACAACGAATGTCATTCAGTAAATTAGACGGGTGCGACAAATTTAAATTGCTAGGATCCAACACAGAATCTTGCTTGGGTTGTCAAAAATTATTAACTTTCAATGACTTGTTTATTTGCCTTGAAAAAGGCATTTTGATTTCCAAAATTGGATTTCCTGATGGCAATCTTCATGCTGCCCCAACACGGGGGGAATAATGGCAGTCTGGCGACACACGCTGAGAAAAACCGCGCTGCTCCTGAGACGTGGTGACCAACCACAGGGCTAGTGCTGCTGCTAAGGAAGGACGACTGCTGTTGTCGCTGTCTAGTGTCTAGAACTATTATGAGCGACTTCGGCTGAAACAGGTTCTCATATAGGCCAAATAGCATGTTTTCAATTGCAAGGTATATGATTCTGTCGACCGTGCTTGGGAAGCAATCATATAACGACCAATCAGAGGTCGAATTTTTCGTTTTGACAAGGCTTGACTATTTTCAATAGTACAATAGTGTGAATAATAAAATTACAATTATCTTATTTTGGGAAGAATCTTAGAAGATTTTGCAATCTATTGCTGCAAGAACGAAGGAAATCCATCGGATACTAACCGATTTATTAGCATTTGAAATTGGACACATTTTTCACTTTTTTCAGTTTTAGATTTTCATTTCACATCCCTATGTAGCCGAACTTCCTGAGAGAAGTATTCTACTTCAAAAAACTCGAACCGCGAATGCGCTTATTGAAAAAGAATATGTTAGTTTTGGTTTTAATTTGTTTAACCTTTATAAGACATTCTAGAAATAATATTTATCTGGTTTCTGTTGGAATAAGTAGAGTAAATTTTTTTAAAAATGTTTGAAATAAGTTGGAATTGGGAATATTCAATATTGTTCCAGCGGATGAGCATCTAACAACGTGGACCATACGTGCTTACTTCTTCGTTACTCTCACTATTTTTTTATTCATACCACCAAGTTGTTAAACTGACCTCAGGATCCAAGAAAAGGACACCTTGAACAAAATAAAAGATGTGAAAAACTGGCAAAGAAAAGCTGCGATCGTTTGCAAAAGGCTGTAAAAAGGGGTTCGCCACAAATAGCAGAATCACGAAAGGCAGAAGCACGAAAGGCAGAATCATGAAAGGCAGAACTCTATGACCGTACACACAAGGCAGAATATTTCAAAAGGCAGAATTTCGAAGGGCACGAAAGGCAGAATCACTGGTAGCAGAACCTGACTCACGATAGCCAAGTGCGTGATGGCAAATTGGTGCGAATCCTGGTCACGGTATCAAAGCTGCTACTCTACATTTATTATTTAATATTATTTGGTAACCAGACATAATAACTGGTCACACAGCAATGACCAGTTTTGATGGGAGCTGCAAATTAAGCCTAATTATTAGATCCGAAACGCGCAAACTGGTTTGGCTCTGGTCCTTACAACTCTCACGGCGGAGAGTAATTTTTCGATGTTAGGTACAAGTTACACTAGTCTCAACGGCTTGTTGGTTATAATTAACATAAAACAATTCATGCGGCGAAGACGCATAATCGAGGGCAAGGAACCGAGGCGGCACAAAGCCACCTTGGTTTCCGCGGTCCGAGCCGGCCGCCGACCCGCCATTAGGAAGCGGCGGCCTCTCGCATACAAACAACTGATCTACTGGTTTTCTAGGATTATTCAAACAGGTTTTCTTTCCCTTAGTTTAGTCCGAACGAGCGGTAGCAAGTAAGGACAGCATACACTTGGACAATAGAGTCGGCCGCGAGTGTCTGTTGTTAGAAAGAAAATAGACCATTTTTTAATTCTGCCATTCGTTATTCTGCCTTATGAAATATTCTGCCTTTCGTAATTCTGCTTTTCGTGATTCTGCCTTTCGTAATTGTGCCTTTCGATTTTCTGCCTTTCGTAGGAGACCCGTAGAAAGCTGCAAAACTAGAGTGGCTCATTGAAGTTCAGTAACTATTTTTCATATAAACATTTATTGTCATATATCAGTTGCATTTGCGGTCAACAAGTTATGTCTGATGCGCTTTGGTCAGGAAATCTCCGGAGTCATTTTGCTACTGCCGGCTCGTCTCGTCAGGCATTACTGCCTTGAAATATTCATTTGAATGGTGGGAAAAATTACCTTGGCTTTGAAAATCAGTCACACTAGCCATGGCAATTATATGACGGACGCCGCGTGCCATCGTTCGGCTTTGCGGAGCAAAACTTCGGTTTTAGGTGTAAAACTTCGGCTTTCTCTTTTGCTGAAGAGTAAACGATTCGTTTTTCCCGTGCAAGATGCATATGAGTAGGCAGTTGCTTACGTGAATCTCCTGTTCCGACTCGCGGAACCTTGTACCCGCCCGGATTGGGCTGGGGAACGGTAGAAGTTCCACCTTCAGAATCACAGGAGTCGGTTTCTCCGTCGTCCATTTCGGACGAAAGAATCAAATCCGCGAGCTCAAATATAGAGCCGGCACGGTAGAAAAAAAACCAAGAAAAAAAAACTACTTAACTCAGTTAGCCGCTCTCCTCCGCAATAAGTCCAGTCACAGCGGTCCGTTGATGTTGCTTCTGCTGCCTATGTGTAGCCTTTTGTCCAAACAGCAGCTTCTCTGTGCTGCCAACGGGATAGCCGGTACCCGGCCGACGGTGCGATAAATTTGCTTCTTTCGCTTTACTGTAAGCTATTGTTTGCACAACACAGGACGACTCGATAATCACACGCGCCGTACACACGCTATATAGGTTGAAGCGAACAATGCGTGTTTATTCTTTTTTGTATAGTCGGATAGCTTAACAGCGGAGTAGGCAACAACGATCCTATCTCCACTGAGGTATAATTCCAACTGTACCCTCATCGGTTGGCAAAAAGGAAAAGATGTTTTCTGTCGAGGGTGGCTCAGCCCTCTTAAGCATTTCTGCAAAAGAGCGCTTTGATCGTTCCTTAAGGGAACGCTTAATTTTTTCCTCGCGCTGTTTGTACGCGGGACACGCCGAAAGGTCATGCCGAGTTCCCTCGCAGTAAAGACACTTTTCAGTATCCTCACTGCAAGCGGTCTCAGCATGATTACTTCCGCACTTGCAGCAGCGTGCCTTGTTGCAGCAGTAGGTGGCTGTATGACCTAACTGCTTGCAGTTTTGGCAATGCATGACCCGCGGTACAAACAGGCGTACAGGCAGACGAGCCCTGTCCAAAGAGATGTAGTTCGGCAGTGCGGATCCGGCGAATGTTACACGGAAGGAATCCGAAGAGAGGAATTTCTTCTTCCCCTCTCGATGGATACTGAATGTAATTGCTTGACATCCAGTATCTTTACATCTTGAATCAGGGGGTTCTTGAAGCAGCCAACCCCGTGACGCAAAATGTCATCGACCGTTTCCTTCGGTAACCACACCGTCGATCTCCACGTCCTTGGCAGGGATGTACACGCGGTACTCCCTTGTAAAGAGCTCGTAGCTAGCAATTTCGTTTGCTTGCTTCAAGCTACTCACGACAACTCGCAGTTTGTTCGGCCTCACCTTCGTAATCTCCGTTACGGCCGAAAACTGTTTTACCAGGTCCTTGCCTATTTGTATAATGTTAAGAGGCTTCTTTATGGGCCTAAAGTAAACTACTAACGGACCTTTCGAAGCATCTGGGTGAGCTTTCACCCGTGTTGCCGGTACCCTTGGTACGGGGCTAGGTAGCGGGGAAGGTAGAGGGGAATTGATGGGGGAGATCTCAATCTCTTTCCCATTTGTTTCCACATCCAGGAATAGTTGCACCTGCAAGTCGTCCATTTTGCGGGAGCGTTACGCTCTACCGCACACAAACGATAAATATTCGAATGTGGGGGGGTGGGGGGATCAAGTAGTTGTTATTAAATTTTAAAAACAATTTTTCAAACTACAATGGATCAAAATAAAAAAAGACAGTAATACTAATACTAATAACAATAGTAATAATAGCAATAATAATAATAATAATAATTATAACAATAATAATCATAATAACAATAATAATAATAATAAATAAAATAATAACAATAATAATAATAATATTAATAATAATGATAAAAATTCTAAAGTGAATACTTCACCGAACGTCTAAGTCACGACCTCACGGCTGATAGTTGGATTAATCGAGTGTCTCCGCAGAACAAACAATGACGATCCAGCTTCGTGTTGTGACACAGTGGCTGTATCTTACACTCGACCTTGTAGATGCCACTTGTAGTTGACTTCCACTCGCTCGATCGTATGATGGTCCGTGCTGCTAGCGGGGTAACAGCGGTGCGGGAGAATTATTCTTGCTGATATATCAGCTGCGTATCAGATCACTGGCGGGGTAGCCTGCCCCTGCCAGTGTGCAGAAGATGTTTCTGCCGATATATTGCAGGCTATTGTTATCGCACTCAAGAACTAATCGAAAAAAAAACACCCGTACGATAACTCGTGTATTGTTATTTTGCGAATCAAACGGAGATAAACAATTTGCGTCTAATCAAGACGAAAGCAAAACAACGAATGTCATTCAGTAAATTAGACGGGTGCGACAAATTTAAATTGCTAGGATCCAACACAGAATCTTGCTTGGGTTGTCAAAAATTATTAACTTTCAATGACTTGTTTATTTGCCTTGAAAAAGGCATTTTGATTTCCAAAATTGGATTTCCTGATGGCAATCTTCATGCTGCCCCAACACGGGGGGAATAATGGCAGTCTGGCGACACACGCTGAGAAAAACCGCGCTGCTCCTGAGACGTGGTGACCAACCACAGGGCTAGTGCTGCTGCTAAGGAAGGACGACTGCTGTTGTCGCTGTCTAGTGTCTAGAACTATTATGAGCGACTTCGGCTGAAACAGGTTCTCATATAGGCCAAATAGCATGTTTTCAATTGCAAGGTATATGATTCTGTCGACCGTGCTTGGGAAGCAATCATATAACGACCAATCAGAGGTCGAATTTTTCGTTTTGACAAGGCTTGACTATTTTCAATAGTACAATAGTGTGAATAATAAAATTACAATTATCTTATTTTGGGAAGAATCTTAGAAGATTTTGCAATCTATTGCTGCAAGAACGAAGGAAATCCATCGGATACTAACCGATTTATTAGCATTTGAAATTGGACACATTTTTCACTTTTTTCAGTTTTAGATTTTCATTTCACATCCCTATGTAGCCGAACTTCCTGAGAGAAGTATTCTACTTCAAAAAACTCGAACCGCGAATGCGCTTATTGAAAAAGAATATGTTAGTTTTGGTTTTAATTTGTTTAACCTTTATAAGACATTCTAGAAATAATATTTATCTGGTTTCTGTTGGAATAAGTAGAGTAAATTTTTTTAAAAATGTTTGAAATAAGTTGGAATTGGGAATATTCAATATTGTTCCAGCGGATGAGCATCTAACAACGTGGACCATACGTGCTTACTTCTTCGTTACTCTCACTATTTTTTTATTCATACCACCAAGTTGTTAAACTGACCTCAGGATCCAAGAAAAGGACACCTTGAACAAAATAAAAGATGTGAAAAACTGGCAAAGAAAAGCTGCGATCGTTTGCAAAAGGCTGTAAAAAGGGGTTCGCCACAAATAGCAGAATCACGAAAGGCAGAAGCACGAAAGGCAGAATCATGAAAGGCAGAACTCTATGACCGTACACACAAGGCAGAATATTTCAAAAGGCAGAATTTCGAAGGGCACGAAAGGCAGAATCACTGGTAGCAGAACCTGACTCACGATAGCCAAGTGCGTGATGGCAAATTGGTGCGAATCCTGGTCACGGTATCAAAGCTGCTACTCTACATTTATTATTTAATATTATTTGGTAACCAGACATAATAACTGGTCACACAGCAATGACCAGTTTTGATGGGAGCTGCAAATTAAGCCTAATTATTAGATCCGAAACGCGCAAACTGGTTTGGCTCTGGTCCTTACAACTCTCACGGCGGAGAGTAATTTTTCGATGTTAGGTACAAGTTACACTAGTCTCAACGGCTTGTTGGTTATAATTAACATAAAACAATTCATGCGGCGAAGACGCATAATCGAGGGCAAGGAACCGAGGCGGCACAAAGCCGCCTTGGTTTCCGCGGTCCGAGCCGGCCGCCGACCCGCCATTAGGAAGCGGCGGCCTCTCGCATACAAACAACTGATCTACTGGTTTTCTAGGATTATTCAAACAGGTTTTCTTTCCCTTAGTTAAGTCCGAACGAGCGGTAGCAAGTAAGGACAGCATACACTTGGACAATAGAGTCGGCCGCGAGTGTCTGTTGTTAGAAAGAAAATAGACCATTTTTTAATTCTGCCATTCGTTATTCTGCCTTATGAAATATTCTGCCTTTCGTAATTCTGCTTTTCGTGATTCTGCCTTTCGTAATTGTGCCTTTCGATTTTCTGCCTTTCGTAGGAGACCCGTAGAAAGCTGCAAAACTAGAGTGGCTCATTGAAGTTCAGTAACTATTTTTCATATAAACATTTATTGTCATATATCAGTTGCATTTGCGGTCAACAAGTTATGTCTGATGCGCTTTGGTCAGGAAATCTCCGGAGTCATTTTGCTACTGCCGGCTCGTCTCGTCAGGCATTACTGCCTTGAAATATTCATTTGAATGGTGGGAAAAATTACCTTGGCTTTGAAAATCAGTCACACTAGCCATGGCAATTATATGACGGACGCCGCGTGCCATCGTTCGGCTTTGCGGAGCAAAACTTCGGTTTTAGGTGTAAAACTTCGGCTTTCTCTTTTGCTGAAGTGTAAACGATTCGTTTTTCCCGTGCAAGATGCATATGAGTAGGCAGTTGCTTGTCAGGTGTAGTGTAGATGAATCGCGCGCGCGGCGGAGTCCTTTGATTCCCGCGTAGTGCAAATGTAAAATACACCTTGCTCTTCGGTCTCCCGGAGGAGAATACCAAGTCTGCTTCCCCTTTTTGACAAGTAGGTTTAAATCCCAACGAATGATAAGTCCTAATTGCGAAAGCAAACAAATCTTAACAATTAAAACTACTATTTGTCTAATAGTGTTGAGAAGTCACCATTTGTGATTGGACACACATACTCATTATTTACTAATATTTATCATAAACACTTAAACTACTAACCCCCCTTTAAAAACAAAACACAAATTTAGTGTTTCAACTTGCCCCATATTAACGAGCAAGTTGAAATGAAATTTGCAATAATTGACGACTTCAGAAACTGCAAGTTAAATCATTATATTTTTTCGATTTTTGAGGTACTTTGATGTTTCTGTTGGTAGTGTCTCTGAAAGAGCTTCTGTCGTTAATGTTTTTGTGATAGTAATTAGAAATATCCTTATTTTCTGGTAATACTAAATTTAGTTATTTATTTATTTACATCTATTTCCATCTGACATTATTGGTCTCCATAGAAGTCAGTAAGTGGGAAAAAGCCTATTTGAGGCCATCCTCATCGGGATTTAAGTTTTGTTTTAATAATATTAGCTGGCTTGTTCGATTAGTTTTATAAGAATCTTTATTATCTCTCTAGGGACAAAAATACGCCGAACTATGAGCGCTTGGATTTTTTGCTTAGCACACAGTAAGCATACCAACAATGAAACTAATATTAACAAAATCATTTA